>NC_064753.1:1500000-1640000 GCF_011397635.1 Epinephelus fuscoguttatus
TTCTCAGTGTATCCATTTTTGTCTTGAGTCTGTTTTTATTCTGTGTAAATACAGATAAAGGACGTCTGTTATCAAGCCGGACTCCAAAATACTCTGTCTGTGCCCACACTGTTTCAAAAGTCAATAGCCATCAGTTATATCTTAACCCTTGAATACATCATGTGGGAACTTGTCATACTTTCGTAACTTAACCCAGAAAACAAAAAAAACAAAAAAAAAACAACAAAAAAAAACCAGGAGAGATAAAGAAAGCACAGTGTTTTCCTGCAGATTTCACAGGCGTTGGAAATAACAAGCCAGGCTTCAGTCATTTGCTTCCATAAAAGGGCAGAAAGCTGACCACTGTAATAAATGGGCCAGACCAACAGGCACAAGCACAAGCACACACATGCACGCACACACACACACACACACACACACACACACAAAAAAATCCTCTGGTTGTTGATTAGGGAATGTGGCCATTTGAGGCGATTAGCTAAAGGCAGAGGAAGTAGTTAAGGTAGTGTGAGCTTCCTGTTGGGTTTCAAGGGGTTAGTGCCGAAAAGATATTCCCAGCTGAGAGGGAAGGATCATTGGAGGTGGGATCGACTGAGGAAAAAGACTCACATGCCTGAGATGTGTTCAGGTTGCAGAGGGGTGTTCCCAGGTGATGTGAAGTCAGGAGAGTTTGGGAAAGATGCATACAACAAAGCTTGTTATTTCAATTGCAGTTCACTTCAGTCAGGCAGAAGCTGACTCTGACTTAGGGCCGAGGGCTGTGCCCAGCTCAACAGCAGGAAGTCCTGCCCAGACCCTACTGACTAACAAGCCCAAAATAGTCTACTACAGCGTGTCTCTCAGATGGATATCATCTCACTTTGTAACTGCAACAAACACAACTGGGACTGTAGAAGTTTCAATCTAGTACAGTACAGTGGGGGAAACAAGCATTCAACGTGTCAAAACTTTTTTCATTAAACATATTGCCAATGCAGCTTTTCACATGAAATGTACACTAGACATTGATCTTAACTCAATAAAACTGTACAGATAAAGAAATCATAAAACTTTAATTCTTCAAAAAAGTTATGTGCAATAAGGTGGAATACTACCAGTAAAAAGTAGTGAATATGTCGACTGAAATGGATTTAATAATTGGTGGAGAAGCCTTTGTTTGCACTGCCAGCTTGTAAGATGCTTCCTGTATGAAGAAATCAGTTTGTCACAGTGTTCAGATGGGATTTTGGCCCATTCTTCTACACAGACAGTCTTCAAAACTAGAAATTTCTTGGGGGCTGTTGGTGAATCTGGATATTCAGCTTCTTTAACAAATGTATTAGGTTTAAGTCTGGTGATTGATTGGGCCATTCTAACACCTTTATTTCCTTTCACTGGAACCAGCTGAAAGTAGGGTTGCAATGGTATGAGATTTTCACAGGATGATAACCATCTCAGAAAATATTGCGGTTTCCCAGTATTACATAATTTATGATTATCAGTCAGATTGACCCTTGAAGGAATGAAAATGGAAATGTTATTTTAGGTTGAACAGATGCTTTATTTTTGTAATTAAAACTTGAAACCATTTAATGGAAGTATGTAAAAAGTCTCTCCTGAAAATAACTAAAATGACGACTACTTTTGCTGCATATCATTTCAATATCTTACATAAGCAAAGGTACGCAGTGTGATAACCTTCAATATTTATAACCGGTAGGTCTATATTTCTGCAACCCTTGTTGACAACCCACTTTGCAATATGTTTCGGATATTTGTCCTTCCGGTGGGTCAACCCACATCTCATCCTCATCATCCAGATGGATGGCAACAGATCCTTCTCAAAAAATTCCTGGCACATGGCTGTAGCTGGTGTGTTCAATACTCCTGTGTTATTCTTCTTTATTGCACATAACTTTCTTTTACAGATTGAAATGTAATGATATCTTTATCTGCACAGATATATAGAGTTAATATCAATGTCTGGTGTAAATTTTATGTGAATACCTGCATTGGAAATATGTTTAATGAAAAAAAAATTGATGCACTGAATACTTATATCCCCCACTGTATGTGTGTGTCTTCAAGCTCTCCATGTTTATGTCCCTTTTGACATGATAGATGTGAATGACCTCGTGGTTTTCCAAGAAGTAAAAAAATGCAGCTTGTACCTCCTCTGTTTCTATGATGTGCTTATAATGTATAACTACACCAAGCTACGCCCAATTCCTCATCCAGTCCCCCTGCCCACTCTGGCACCACACCCTTCCTTGCACCTTCCGCCAGCTGCAGGGACTCATCACCCACACACAAATAAGTACCAAGTACAGCTGCCAAGTGCAAACATACAAACACTTATCAGCGCTGGCCCAGGCTGCAGGTACAGCTCTGTTTATTATAAAGATGGAGCTCATTTGAGTCCTGCTGCATGCTGGTGCAACTCCCCTTCCCTTACATAAGATTAAAATCGGGTATCACAAATTTCACAAACACACATACCCACATATAGACAAACCTCCCTTCGTCTACCGTGAAGCACAATATAAAAGGGTGGGACACATGGTGGGGGAGCCTGTAACCAATGAGTTGCCTGTTGGAGCAGGCTCTAGAAAGTAGCAGCATGTAGCACACAGCTGCCAGACACATTATACAGAGACAGAGTGTGCCATCTGGCTGTAGTGTCATATAACTACAGTCATACAGCTGAAGTCAGTGTTTAGGTCTTGCTGTGGTCTGTATGCTGAGAAAACACTGTTAAAAAAACTTCTATTGGTAATATTTCTTGCATCTTTAAGTCTGTGGTGCTGCCAGTGATTGAAGAAGTACGCTAATCTTTTACTTAAGTGAAAGCAGCAATGTATAAGTCCTGCATTCAAAATTTTATTTAAAGTTCAAAAATTTTGGCATCAAATTATATGAAGTATCAAAAGTAAAACCATGCATTATGCAGAGTGGCTAATTTCAGAATATTATGTTATAATTATTGATGCATCAATGTGTTCATCACTAGTGTCGCAGTTGATAAAGGGGAGCTCATTTTAATGACTTTAAATGCTGCTGGGTAGTTTCATCTATAATGCACTTATTCTTAGGTAATGTTTTGTATTAATAATCTAAATCTGTATGGTAACTTAAGTTTTAAAATCAATATGATGATGATCAATATGAAGTAAAAAGTACAAAAGATGAGATCTGAGATAAAGTGAAGTAGGAAGTATACAGTAGAAGCAAACTGAATTACTCAAGTAAATCACAAGTACCTCAAAACTGTACTTAATTAGTAGTATAGTACTTGAATAAATGTACTTAGTCACTTTCCACCTCTAGGTGTGGTGTATTTTTCTGTTCTTATGGCCAATTGTGGTGACAGTATGTCTGCATGTTTCTAGCAGCTGCAGAAGCAGGTAATAGCTTAAATGTGTCATTACCTTGAACCAAAAAGCAAAGGCTTCTCAGTTGCAACTTTAGAGAACATTCACAGAGCTATCCCCACCAACTGTAGCAGGAAAACAGACCAGAATACATGCAACTGTAAGAGATGGTGTAAGCTGAATACTGGGTGCGGCCACACACATTTAACCCACAGCTGACTTAACACAGTTTGAAAGACTTCATTGTTCCACTCTAGAAAAAGTCTACTGGATTTTTTTGTAATGTAATTGAAAATTGCATCCTGTAGTTATCAAACAATACGGGACTGTGGATTATAGAAGAACTAGCAGGGAGAATCTGTGAAACCCATTTTAAGATAGAACTAAAATGAGTTGATAGACACATGGCAGGAGGATGGGTGTATTTGCTATTAACAAAAGGGCTTCTAATTATCTCAGCCCTCTTGTGCACTGTTTATGCCTAATATTTGGCTATTCCTTTTTTGGCCAGCGGCAGGGAGAGTAATGCCTGTCTTCATCTTAATAAATGCTGGTGAAAACCTCACAGATAGCACTGGAAATAAATCAAGGACTTTATTGTGCTGTTTCCAACAAAGTCTGATATGTTATATTTTAACTATATCAGGATGTAGTTAATAAACCAAACCATGATGACAACAACCACACACAACCTAACGACCTAAAAAAACCATCATACATTCAAGGGTTCCATTGGTATGAGATTTTCACGGTACAATAACTGTCTCAGAAAATATTGTGGTTTCATGATGTTGCAGAATTATTGTCAGTCAGAATGAACCCTGAAGGAATGAAAACAGAAGAGTTACTTTTGGGAGAACAAACGCTTTATTACTATAATTGAAACTTGAAACCATTTTGGTAATGGAAGTATGTTCTGTCTCCCCTTAGACAGTGACAAAAAATAAAGGGGACATTCTCCGTCCAGTTGCATTTTTTTTGTTTAATATCATAGATAAGCAAGTGAACACAGTATGATAACCATCAACTTTTATATCATAGTATACCCTAAAACTCGTATATTGGTTAGGGATGCACGATATTGGATTTTTTTACGATATCTGATATGCCGATATGTAACAACTAATTTGGCCAAGAACATATATGGATATATCCACACTTTTCCCCATCTTTCCCCACCACCTTTTTTAGGGGCGGCTGTGGCTCAGAGGTAGAGCGGGTCGTCCTCCAATCAGTTCCTCCAGTCTGCATGTCGAAGTATTCTGGAGCAAGATACTTAACCCCAAATTGCTCCCGATGACTGTTCCATTGTTGTGTGAGTGTGTTAAAAAACTGAGTAGCAGATGGCACCCTGTATGGTAGCCTCGGCCACCAGTGTGTGAATGGGTGAATGTGACTCGTAGTGTAAAGCTCTGAGTGGTCACATGACAAGGAAGGCGCAATACAAATGCAGGTGCGCGCGCATGTGCATGTGCTTGCTGTGTCCTGTTTGTTTCTGAACATATTTTGCATGTGTCCTTCCAGGAGACCCAGGACCCCTCTGCTGTGCTGTGGCTGGATGAGATCCAGGATGCCATTCTGAAGGCAAACCAGGATACACAGGAGGCTTTACACTGTGAGAACACACACTCTCTTTTCATTTTACTGGAGCTATTTTTATATATGATTGCAGAACATTTGCTATCCATCTGTTTATCAGTTATCAGGGAAATCTGTTAAAGTCTGACATATTTAAATCTCTGCGGTTATAATGTACGGTAAAAAGATTTCCTTATGAAAATATGCAGGCCTACCACCATGTCCTAACAACATGTAAGCATCCCTCTGTCCACACTGAATACATTAAATATGTACTGCTGTTAAGTCATAAGCAAACCACATAGGACATCAGCATTTTCAGTTGAGATCATTACCAGAAACGTTCAGCTCCAGTTTGAAGGTTTGCAGGTCAGGTTTGGGTCATTGATTAATACAATTTTTTGCTGGTCAGGTAGGGTGGATTGGCTCTCAATATGGGCTGGGTTGGTTCTGTGTCTGTATCTGCAGTCTCGCGGTCTATCCAGGCTATCAATGAGGCAGTTGATAGTGGCGATCCAGCTCAGACCCTAGCTGCTCTGCGGAACCCTGAGGCAGGACTGTATGGTGTTACCTCTGAGTGTGCCCAGACGTACCAGGATGACCTGTCCAAGATCAAAGACAGGAGAAAAGAAGAAGGTGAGGAGAAAATCTACGGATGACAAAAATAGTGAGAATTGTTGTACTTGTCAATAATTCTTAAGAAATTAATTCTTAAGAAGTGATGCATCTTTTCAGTGGTTTCTGTTTTTTAAAGGGGGACTGTTCTGCTTATTTTCTGTTACACATATAATGTAAAAGTGTAGAGTGTGGCCAGATTTTCAAATAATGAGGTAAACATATGTAAAAGAAATCCCTGTGAGTAAAAACCTCAGGCTTTTGACTGTTGTGAATACTCTGTTTCCAGTGGGTTTTTCTTCTGAGACAAGCTTACATCAGATTGTGACTAATTTTTTTATATGTTCAACTGCGCCAGGCATTTTACTACAAGTGTTTATATTACATACACTGTCGCGTCTAGCTACATGCTAACATCAGGGAAACACGTAATTTTAGTTGTCTGTGTTGTTATTTCTCCCTGTTATGGTGAGTTTTGACGGGAGAAAGTGCTGCTACACAGTCATTCCCTGATTTCAAGTGCACTGCTATATGTAGCAACATGCTATTGTCAGGGAAACCTGTTAACTTGGTTGCTGTCGTTAATTTCTCCCCAGTTTTGTATCATATTCTTGCTTGAACACATCTGATTGTGAAGATTTTGGTTTAGAAGCCATTATTGTTCCTTTTTTACAGTAGAAAGCACCGCTGTACTCAGTTACAGTGATTTCCTTAGCTGCAATAAAGGTTCAAAGACACTGAGATGCAGATGACCTGGAAATGCTGACCAATCGGAGCAGACTGGGTTTTTTCGGGAGGGTGTCTTAAAAGCCCCGTTTCCACCAAGCACTTTCAGTATGTTACCTTTGGAACCAAAACTAACCCTGCAGACATGGTGCGTAGACCCTTGGTCCATTTAGCATTTCCACAGCAAGCAGTACTCTTAAATGTTGGCAGGGTTGTTGTCACTCGCTGCTTCGTCCAGCACCAGTGACACAGATGTATGTCTGCACCTCATTTATCACTGACAGAACGACTCTGTATGCAGACATTTTCAGAACAAAATGGAACAGGCTGCAGTGAGAGTCTCTCTCCATGGGATATTTAAAAATAGTGGGTTTGTGCATTTAGTCCCTCCTAGGCAGGCGATCACATAATCAGGTCAAAATTAACATGTATTTTGAAACGCTTGAAGACCCACTCATTATTTAAAGTGTTTGTCATCTATAAGAGATTAGCTCCATCTTTTAGTACCAGATCTGTGTGCTAGGTAGCCCAACAGAGGGATGAGCAAAACTGGGGACTGAACTGAACTGAACTGAACCAGACTGCTTGGTGGGAATGGGGCTGAAGAGACAGGCTCTAAAACAGAGCGTTTCAGACAGAACAGAATCCAGGTGTTTCAGCACAAGCATTATGGGGGGAAAAATGTGTTTTTTGAACATTAAAGCATGTAAACTAGCACAAAGCCAAAATATAAGTACGAACCTGGATTACAAATACATCTGAAGATGCTTCCCCTTCATTCACCTTAAGTGAATGTAGCCTCGGCCAGGAGGAGTTGATGTCATCAGGCGGTACCCATCGTTCATTGGGTGTTTCGACCCTTAACCGCAACACCCTCCTGGTGGTGGGTCAGCAGTGGTGGCCAAATCACTGCCCATCTCCTCCTCCTGGCTTGTGCAACAGATGAGTCAGCTGCCCATTTGCATCCTGATCTTGTGATAACGCCTGCATGTCTGGTCTGTTCATCCTGGGAGTCTCTGTATGTCATTACGACTCTGCACTTTGCAACCTTAAATTTTTCCACCATGGATGACAGAGGATGTTGGAGCTGCCCTGATCTTATGTAGAGGCCTACTATAGTGAAGCTTGGAGGGATTCCCAACCACCTTCGGAGGTACTTATTGATCTTCCTCTCCACTCCTTCTATGCTTGTCATAGGAATTTCATACACAGTCAACAGCCACATGAATCTTGGCAACAGTCCGTGTTGGTAAAGCCATGCTTTAAACTTCCCCGGGAGCCCTGATTTTTTGATCCTCCTCAGCCATTCCTCTGTCTGCATTTCTGTACTGGCGATGTTGTTCCTGTCAGTAAGTGAAGCATCAAACCACTTTCCCAGGCATTTGATTGGATTCTTCTCTATCGATGGAATCACTTCCCCTTGTACATGCAGCTTGCACCTGTTCCTGATCACCATACTCCTGGATTTCTTTGGCTTAAACTTAATTCTAGCCCACGTTGCCATGTGGTCCAGAACAGTTAGCACCCACCTCGCCTCCACATGGGTTGTGATTGTCACAGTAAGGTTGTCCATGTAACCTCTTATTGGGGGTTGTCGGATGCCTGACTCCATTTTTGGACCCCGAGCTTCTTTCCCCACAGCTGTTATTAGGAGGTTAACTCCCATGAGGAAGAGGATGGGGGACATAGTGCAGCCAGTTACGATCCCCTTTTCCAGGCTTTGCCACTGAGTTGTAAAAAGGGCTATCTTGAATCGTAGCTGGATTCTGCCAAAGTAGCTGGTGATCATTCCCTTGATGTGGTGAGGGATGTGGTAGTGGTCTAATGCTACATGGATGAGGGCATGAGGGATTGATCCGTAGGCATTCCAGCAAGACAACAGTCAGGTTGCCATTGCTGGCTTTGGCCTCCCGGATCATCTGACTTAGAACTCCGGTGTTTTTCCAGACATCCAGAGAAGCCTGGGATTCCACATTTTTGGATAGCGGTGTCGATGTATCTGTTCTCTGTCATGTATGAGGTCATCCTCTTGGCCAGTACAGAAAAGAAGATTTGCCTTCTACACTTAGCAGTGACATTGTTATGAATTGGTCAGCAGTTGAGGAGTTCTCTTCCTTTGGCACGAAACAGCCCTCTGCCTTCTTCCAACATGATGGAATGGTGCCCTTTCTCCAGATCCTCCGTAACAGCTTTCACAGCCTCCGAAGGAGCATTATGCATTTCTTATATACCTTGTAGAGTATACCACTTGGGCCAGGGCCAGATCCTGTTCTGGCCTTCTTCACCATCTCTTGGACTTCCTTCCAGGATGGTTCACTGATGTTGAGCTCTTTTTCTGGGGTCTTAATGCTGTTGATGTCTGGGTTGGCATCCAGGGCTTGGTTTCTGGAGATGTCATTGTGGGTCTCCCTCAAGAACACCTCCACATCTTCTCTGGGGCTGGTCAGCCTTCCAGATTTTGCTTCACCCAGCAGTGTTCTGGTGAATCGGAAGGGGTCTTTGGTGAACTGTGATCTTTTCTTCTCCCTATCCTTCCTCTTTTTCCAAGTGCTTTCTGCTCTTCAGAGTCTGCAGAGGTGTTCCCGGAGTTGACTTGTCAGATCCTTGATGCCTTCCCTTTCATCAGCAGGGGCTCTTTTGAACTGCTTGGTGAGCATCTTGATTACTTCACTCAAACAATAGATTTGCCTTTCTCTTCTGCTTGGCTGGTGTGCAGACTTGATGTTAACTTTCTTATCTTTGATTCCAAAATGCTCCCTTGCCAGATTGTATGTTATTGTTGTGAGAGTATTGACTTTCTGCTCAGCTGTCCCTGCTAGTGTGGCTTCTAGCATGTTGTCGAGATCTTGGTCTAGTTGGTGCCATTCCTTGTTGTTGCCCATCTTGGGCCATTCGTTCCCTTGCGGGGTGGGGTTGTTCTCTCTGGGGTGGCATCAGGTGGATCCCTCCTGACGTCTTGAGGTGACACAGGTGCTGAGAGATCTCCAGTGCTGTGGGGCACTTCCTGCCTGGAGTTCTCCTGCTTCTCACCAGGTGCTACCGCTGTGCGCTGCTCCTGTGGCCCCTCTTTTCCACAGATGGTTCGGCTTTGGTGTATCTTAAGCCCTCTTATGTTCTTAAAGAAAAAATACGTATAACAAGTCCCCTTTAAGTTACGCTGATTAGCCTGATGAGGAGATTAGAACTTAGTTTCCAAATGTCATTCTTTGAATGGTGGTATCTGCCTACACTGCAAGTCGGAAATCTCCTTCACACATGCATCTACCTACAAATTGCACTGATTTGCTTTTTCACTTAATTAAAAATCATATTCTGAAATAAATGTAAGATGGACGGATGAGGCTTCTGACTAATCATTGTCCCAAGTTGTGCCTCCTTCTTGTTCACTTGCATTCTGTTACGCTGCCTATCCAGGTGATAATGGCAGTAAGTGGGTGAAGCACTGGGTAAAGGGAGGACACAACTACTACTATAATCTGGAGACCAAGGAGGGCACCTGGGTGGAGCCAGAGGGCTTCATACAGAACAACACCCAGCTCAACAAGGAGGACATCCAGGTAGGTCACTGTTCCTGTGCAGCACTGCATGGCTGTAGCTTTTTAACACCCCCATAAACTGGTTGTATTATGTTACCTGTCAGTCGGTGGTTTCCGGGGTAACCACAGCCTACAACAGAGAGCAGCTGTGGCTGGCTAACGAGTCTCTAATTGCCAAGCTGCAAGCTCATTGCCGTGGCTACCTGATAAGAAAAGCCCTAAAGGAGCGTATGGACTTCCTGAAATCCCAAGACCCAGCTGTTACATGCATACAGGTGAGACAGAACTGTATATAATTGTCCTATTTTACACATCGAAGCTTGTGTCTGCTGGCAGGACTTACTCCACTGATTGCTTTTTTCTTAGGCCCACTGGAAAGGTCACAAGCAGAGGAAGAAGTTCAAAGATCGTAAGCAGTATCTGAAGGACCACACTGCAGAGGCTGTCAAGGTAAATTTTGTAAATATTGTCTATAATCCGAGTATGATAATCAGCAGTAAAAATGCAGTTAAGACTGAAGAATTCGTTTGTGCCTTTCTCAGATACAGTCCATGGTTCGGATGCACCAAGCTCGTAAGAGGTACAAGGATCGCCTAAAGTACTTCCAAGATCATGTGAGTATTTATAGCCTAAATCCTTATTACATAAAAGTAGCTATTTGAATTTTTGACAGTTTGAGAGAACCGAGACAAGGGGTTGTAAATTTTCTGTCGGAGGAATTAGGTTTTAAAGTAGATAAACTGGAGTGTTATCTAATAAAAGTTTAAATTCACTGTGCATAATTTTCCCCCACTGTATCTGCTGACATTTAGTCTGTGTCTTGTGGGGTTCCAGGGAGGCTCATTTAGCACTCTGACATGAGCAAAGTCATTTCCACTTTAACTCACAGTGGAGTTTCAGTTTGTTTTATTTATAAAAAGGACAGTACACATTAATCAAGTTTGTGCTGTTTATAATGAAGACTATTGATCATATAAATAATTGTTTTTTCCTGCAGATCAATGATGTGGTGAAGATTCAGGCTTTCATTAGAGCCAACAAGGCCAGAGATGACTACAAGACACTGAGTGAATACGATTCCAAACTGACTTTTTGTGCTAACTGGTCTCTAGCTTCGATGGTGACTTAAACTCTCAACATGTCCTTCCTTACACAGTCAGTGCTGACGACCCCCCGATGGCGGTGGTGAGGAAGTTTGTCCACCTGCTGGACCACAGTGATCAGGACTTCCAGGAGGAGCTGGAACTGATGCGGCTCCGCGAGGAGGTGGTCACCAACATCCGCTCCAACCAGCAGCTGGAGAATGACCTGAACCTGATGGACATCAAGATTGGGCTACTGGTCAAAAACAAGATTACTTTGCAAGAGGTGGTGTCCCACAGTAAGAAGCTGACCAAGAAGAACAAGGGCCAGCTATCTGACATGATGATGATGAACAAGCAGAAGGGAGGCCTGAAGGCCCTCAGCAAGGAAAAGAGGGTCAAACTGGAAGCCTACCAGTACCTCTTTTACCTGTTGCAGGTATTGTAACAGCACATCTCTGTTCTTTTTAGATCCTGAACAACAGAATCACAGTAGCCTTCCATGTCCATACCTCTCTAATATTTAACCAAATGTCTGCTTCCTTTAAGACCAACCCCACATATCTCGCCAAGCTGATCTTCCAGATGCCTCAGAACAAATCCACAAAGTTCATGGACTCTGTGATCTTCACCCTGTATAACTACGCCTCCAACCAGAGAGAGGAGTATCTGCTAACCAAGCTCTTCAAAACTGCCCTGCAGGAGGAGATCAAGTGAGAGCCAGACACTTAAGCACATCCAAAAACACAGAGGGACACTCAGAGGTCGCAGACCTCAGCCAAGTCTGATAGTGCATTACTCCACGATATGCAAATCTGCAAGCGCAACCACTATATATGTCAGGATATATTTCCAAAACTACTGGAATGATGTCAAAATCTGGTTGTGCCTTGCCGAAGCCTCAACATCTCAGCTTTGCATTTATTATGTACTTTGAAATTGGAAATGCTTCACAAACATTACATTTACACAAACGTGAAAACCCCTAAACACTTAATATCATGTACATATTATGTATCACACTTGCCCTTGAGTCAAATTTATATTTGCATACAGGAAAAAAAACTTCTTAACCAGTATGATTTAGTAACTTAATATTTACTCACATTATGTTATAGTTTTACAGCTTCTCTTATGAAATCACTGAGTGCTCCATAACCACTGCTTTCTGTATTGCGTTTGAGCAGCTACATGTGTCAGCTGCCCCAGAGAGAGGATTACAGGTACTTGTGAATATGGATTAGATTAGATTAGATTAGATTAGATTAGATTAGATTAGATTAGACTTTATTGTCCCAGAGGGATATTTGACTTCGCAGTCTGTTCAAAACAAACAAAACAACACATAGGAACAATACAGAAAAAAACACACACCCAACATATGAGACAATACACAGAATCTCCAGACCAAACCTCATGGCACCAACAACACATCAGCGAGGCAGTTTGTTCAACGCCGCAATGGCTAAGTGGACAAAACTCCTGCTCCTGCTAAACGATCCTTCTTCCATTTTAAAGTTCTCTATCGCCGGCCCGATGGCAAAAGTTCAAAGTAGCGATAGAGGGGATGATCAGTGTCATTTGCTATTGTAAGTGCACCACGTATTATGGCTTTTTCATTCATATCAGAAAGTTGAGGTGTGAGGAGACTAATGATCTTGGAAGCAATATGTGTAATACTGAAAAATTTGTTTTTGTTAACAAGGGTCAGTAGATTGAAAAAGCATGGTAAGCAGTACAATAGGATAGATTGCATAATACTTTTGTAGAGTAACAGCAAAAGATGAGGGGCAACAGACAATGATCTGAGCTTACGGATGACATCTTTGCTGAGATTGTGCATGCACACAAGTAATATGTTGATCAAAACTAAGTCTATTGTCCAGAGCGAGTCCAAGATATGTAAAATTATCAACCTGTTCTACCGTCTTTCCATGAATGGAAAGTGTATCCAATCCAGTATGAGGCGCGTTGATGACCAGTTCTTTTGTTTTGTCCACATTCAACTGTAGATAGTTGTCTGTGCACCACTGTGTAAAATGAGAGATTGTGTTTTGGTAACCTGTAACAGAATTATGGTCATTATGTAATCCAAGAATGGCAGTGTCGTCAGAGTATTTAAAGTATGCAATGTTACAATGAGGACTAGTACAGTCATTTGTATAGAGAGTGTACAGAAAGGGACTGAGGACACAGCCCTGGGGGGCACGGGTGTTTGTAATAACAGATGATAATGCTGTTACCTATTTTAACAGTCTGAGGTCTAAGAAAGTTGTGAACCCAGTGGATGAGAAGTGAAGGGATTTTGAGGCTATGGAGTTTCTTGATCATCTGATGGAGTTGGATATTGTTAAAGGCAGAACTAAAATCAACAAAACCAATTGTAGCGAAGTTGTCCGTTGGTGAATCCAGATGTTGAAGGAGGGGATGGAGGAGGCATACCGCAGCATCCTCTGTCCCCCGCTTGGCCCAATAAGCAAACTGATAGGGATCCAGCTGAGGTCTGACAGCTGGCAGGATGATGTTCAGGATCAGTTTTTCCAAGCATTTCATGATTATTGACGTTAGTGCAACTGGTTGATAATGATTAGGTTCTGAGGGGCAGGGTTTCTTGGGTACCTGAATGATGGTGGAGGTTTTCCAGAGGGTGGGTACTGAGGCTGTCCTGTGGGATTCCCAGAAGATGGAGTGAAAGATGGAGGAGAGCTCCATGGCACACAGCTTTGCACCTGGCCAGCTGTCGTTGAACGTCCTGTGTGAAGGGAGGCTGCGTGGGCTCCTGAAAAGGAAGGGCTCTCAACAGTTCCTTACAGTCAGCAGAGTAATTATGGTTATCAAACCTTTTGCAGAATGTATTCAGAGTATTTGCAAAGTGGTAGGGTCTGATGTTGTTCAACTATTTTGCCTAGTTTCGCAACCATTCAGTACTTTTACTTTATGGAAGGCTTATTTTGTGTTCATATTTCTGACCTCATTCTCTAAACTGTCTTTGTATTTGAGTTTGGCCCGAAGAATTTAATTTCTGATTTGTCCAGTGATCATTTCAAGGGCCGGTCTTTGCGCAGGAATGGCTTCCATTTCTCTCTAAGTGCTTAATCTCTGTTCTTTCCTTGTGGGTACGTCCACATATTGTTGGGAAGAGGGCAGGACCCCCTCAAGCGTATAGTTGTTACAATCTCCCATAAAGAACACTGGAGCTTCGGGGAACTTAGCCATCAGAAAGTTAGCTGCATCTTGCTCTGCTGCCACTCTCATATTAGCTTTGGGATGAATGTAAACACAAACGATAACTACAGTGGGGAATTCCCGTTGGAGATAAAACGGACGAAGTGACAGGGCTAGCATCTCTATGTTGGGTGAGCAAACTCTATTATGGAGTTTGATGTTGTTACAACACTTTTGGTGGTAAATATGAAGACCCCTCCGCCACTTTCCTTGTCTGACTGGTCCTTTCTGTCCGCCCATATGGTGGTGAAGCCATCCAGGCTGACAGTGTCATCTGGTGTCATGTCATTGATCCAGGTTTCAGTCAGGGCAATAATACAAGCCTCTTTGTATTTTCTCTCCAACCGACACTTGGACCGTAGTATGTCCATTTTGGACTTACTACTAGAGAGCTGGAGAGAGCGTACGTTAGCCAGTATGATGGAGGGAAGATGGGCTTTCTCAGTCTCATACATACACCTCCCCGTCTCCCCCTTTTCCTTGGACGAATCTCCGGTGGTAGGAGGACTGCTGGTTTCATATTGCAGAGGATAGAAGTTAGAGATCATCCCGGCACAGCTGAGTGTTCTGTAGCCACTAGCCTACAGTGCTAGTGCTTAGGTAGCCTCTGGTGCTAATGCTGAACTGTCATTCATGATTAGGGTTGGGACTCATTAGGATTTTAACGATTCTGATTCCTTACCGATTCCTCTTACCGATTCCTCTTACCGATTCCTACATTATATTCATTATACTTGCTATACTTAAACAAGTATATAATAAACAAAAATACAATCATACAAATACAAAATCTTTATTCTAACTGTTGTACAGTAGTCTACAATTAGATGAAAATACACATTTGTGTGTGGTGTGTATTTCAGATTTAGAGCTTGTATCATCTCCCTGAGAATATATAACAACAAAAAGTGATTCTCTGATTTCTACATTAACACTATTACCTCAAATTAACCACAGCAATGTAATAAAAAATACTTATATGCATTCATGCTTGGCCACTGTTATTTACGTGACAACACCTGAACAGAACACACACACACACACACACATATTGGCTGTTTGTTTCTATCGCTCCCCTCGCTGGAAGTCTCGGACCTCCCGCCGCCCGCCTCCACCTTGATTAAACGCTGAAAATAAAATAAAAGAGGGAGACAGGTTTCTCCTATTTTATCTTATTTTGTTATATTTCTCCCTCTCCTCTTACTGGAAGCAGACCTCCCGCCGCCCGCTCCCGTCTCAAACATGGAGGTCTCCCTCTCCGCTGAGCACACCCAGCCTGTTAAAGCCTGTAACCATAACAACTGTGTGACACAAACTCAGTGCTTTAGTAATTAAATAATGTCGGGCTCGGTCGGGTTCGGACAGAAATATGCGGCCCGTGCCGCACTCTAATGGAAATGCACGTGACGTTGTTTTTTTTTTTTTTTTTTTTACAATCTAGGAACTGTTTGCAAGAACTGTTACTCCAAATGTGATGGAACCGGAACCGGAACTTTGGACCCGGTTCCAAAAAATCCTATGGATCCGGATCCCAACCCTATTCATGATCCATAGGATTATAAATATAATCCAGACGGTTTTATATGGATCTGGCATGATGGACGTTTAGCCTGACAGCTGAGACTCTCAGAACTGACAGAAACTAACAAAAATAACAAAAAGACCAGACAAGACGCTGACAGACAAACAGACTGTGGTGTCGCAGCAGAGCATGCGCTGTTGACTGTTGATTGTGATGTGGACTAATCATAGTTCTACAATTGACTCTTTTGTGCTTTTGAACTTTACTTCCATCTACTGAATCTTAAGATGTAAGGTATTTATTCTGCCAAGGCCAAATATCATATCTCACTTTGTTAACGACAGCAAAGTTTTAGTTTTTCCTTAAATACTGCTGAAAAACAAAAAAACCAAACCAAAAAGATAACCTCCTTGGCAGGGGAAATAATTTATGACCACGGTAAATGTTTAATGGCACATGAATATGCGGTAAAATGTGTTAACACCTGCCTGCAGGTCAAAAGTGGACCAGATGAAGGAGATCGTCACAGGAAACCCTACAGTCATCAAGATGGTGGTGAGTTTCCACCGAGGTGCGCGGGGACAGAACGCACTGCGGCAGATCCTGGCACCCGTTGTCAAGGAGATCATGGATGACAAAACGCTTAACATCAAAACTGACCCAGTGGACATCTATAAGAGCTGGGTCAACCAGATGGAGACGCAGACCGGAGAGGCCAGGTGAGCTGGAGACGAGGTTGTCACTGCCAGCTCCTTCTAGGAGCTTCTTTTGAGGCTTCTACCTGACAAGAGAGTGACTGTCTAATTTTCCGTTTATAGGAAAAACATACTGCAACATCACTGCAAATGAAAAAAGTTCTGCAACTTCTTTTGAGATGATTCGATCAGATTTTTTTTTATATCAATATTAAATAGATTTCTCTCAGTTACATATTATTAACCCTGAAGAGGAAAATGCGTTCAGTAGTGTAAATGTGTGTGCATGTATGTATCTGTCTGTCTGCAGCTTATCTCACATACAACTGGACCCATCAGTCTAATATTTCTTATGCACATTCATGACTGTATCCTCAAGGAGCTCTTGTAGTTGCAGTGATTTACTATTTTTGAAAGGCCTTTTTCATTGACAGGTTTATGCCATCACTGACTGCTGACTCATCACTCCTCTTAACCTGCAAGTAGGGGCAGCAAGTAATCAACAAGATCATGTAGCAGAAGTAATTACAGCAGTCATCTCGGCTAAAAACAAGCCTTACCTAATCTGTTGCAGGCCACATTTTAGCCTTTGTTGTGCCTCAAAAACTGACATTTAAAGAAAAGGTTGGTCTCATTTTGAACTGGAGCATCTGCAGATGAATTCCACATCTGATATGTTTTGATCCACTTAAGTTGGTCTCGATAGAAGATTAATAAATCCCAGTTTTCAGTTATCTTCAGCACTGTCTTAACTGTAAGGAGCCGGGAAGGACAATTGAGTGACACTCAGCTCTTCTTTATGTGAGGGAGGAAGGAGGTAGGGAAGGATTCATTGGACATTGTGTCTGAGGTTTTATCTCCAAACAGCCTGACTACTCTGGTTACGCTTGGTAATGTTACCTTCAGGTTGTCCCTTTATTGCTTTACTATCATGCATACACACAACACACGCGGCCTGCCCTGCACTCCCTGTTCCCCCACCCACATGCCCCCAGACTCACCTTGTAGGGGTGGGTGAGATATTCATTATACACAATGTATCATAGCTTATTCCTCATAGGATATATAAATTGACTATGTTGGGAACGTCAAGTATTAATTGTTGCATCATTTTTTTAAGCCACCTGCATGAGAGTCGCTTCGGCATTTTGGTTCTCTCGCTCTATCCTGTGGGTCTCTCTCTCTCTCTCTCTCTCTCTCTCTCTCTCTCTCTCTCTCTCTCTCTCTCTCTCTCACACACACACACTCACACACACACACACACACACACACACACACACACACACACACACACACACACACACACCTCGGCAGTGCCCAGGAGGTGAACTGGCACCTCTCCAGCCACCAGTCCATGCTCCATATTTTGGTCCGGACGGGGACTCGAACAGGCGACTCTCCGGTTCCCAACCCAAGTCCCTATGGACTGAGCCACTGCCGCCCCTTTCCTGCTTATAGTGAATAAATTCTCACGTTTAATGTTGCTGCGGCAACAGTTTTTCTTTCGATTTACTGCTAACATTTAACCATTGACTGGAAGCTTCAAGTTTGCAGCAAAAACATAAACACTTCCAGTTCGAGACGAGCCAGGTGCTTCAAAGTAAAAGCACCAGTGCTTCCACTTTGATTTATTTATTATATAAATACTTTATTTAACTTTATTATAACTGTACTTGATTAAACTTCACTTCATAACCCTCAAGGCAATTGAATCAAACACAACTGGACTTAGTTTTGTCTTAGAAGACATTTCACCTCTTATCCAAGAGGCTTCATCAGTTCATGCTTGTCTGACTAGGCACACCGAGAAGAGCAACCTGGTGTACGCTGTCCAATGCAGTGAGGAATGCCCAGACTTGTACATTGGTGAAACAAAACAACCACTAAACAAATGCATGGCCCAACACAGAAGGGCTAATTTGTCAGGGCAAGACTCAGCTATCTATTTACACCTCAAGGAGAAAGTACATTCCTTTCAAGACAGCAATGTGCACATTTTGGACAGGGAAGACAGATGGTTTGAAAGAGGTGTAAAAGAAGCCATCTATGTGAAATTGGAAAAAACATCTCTCAATAGAGGAGGTCTGCGACACCACCTATCCCCCACCTATAATGCTGTCCTTCCATCCTTGCCCAGGAGATTTAACAGCTTAACCTCTAAAAACAATGATCTAAACAAATGGCCTCATGTGACTAATGACTCCAACGACCACCGTTGCAGCAGGAGTTTCAACGACCGTTGTTGACACACCATTGGAGCACTAACGAACCAAAGACATCATCGGCCTTGTGAAGACCTCCTCAGAGGTTAAATACCTGGGTTTTTTCACACCAGTTTGTCAGACTAGTTCCAGCCTAGTCAGACAAGCATGAACTGATGAAGCCTCTTGGATAAGAGGTGAAACGTCTTCTAAAACAAAACTATGTCCAGTTGCGTTCGATTCAATTGCCTTGACATAACTATGATCTGGATAAATGAGAATATCCACAGGCATCTTCACTTTATAACAGTAGAGCATATGAGCATATCATTTTTTAATAAGACTTGAAATCTGTAAAAAAAAAAAAAAAAAAAATATATATATATATATATATATATATATATATAATATTTTATATCAAGTCTCTCTATTAAAGTTATGGCGTCCTTTTAAGTGCTCTGACTTTTATGCTAGATTAAAGAAATCTTATCGAGTCATTACTGCTTATTTGCTTACCCATCTGACAGACTTTTTTGTTTAGTACTTGCAAATGACATAATATTAAGCTTATTTTGGAATGGTTTTTGCAGTGATAATAGCATGCATAATAATGCAAAATAGCCAAAAGGCTGTAGATGTTCTGATCAGCATTGATGGTCTTTTTCCTGCCTGTTCTGTTCTTAACAGTAAGCTGCCTTATGATGTGACTCCAGAGCAGGCTATGGCCCACGAGGAGGTGAGGACAAGACTGGAAGCCTCCATCAGAAACATGAAGACCATCACTGACAAATTCCTGTCTGCTATAATCGTCTCAGTGGATAAAATTCCGTATGTTCATCTCTCACAGCATCACTTCATCGCTATTTTTTTTTCCCACCTGGTTGTCTCACGCTGTCTGTTTGACTTTCATCTGTCAGATACGGGATGCGTTTCATCTCCAAGGTGCTAAAGGACACCCTCCATGAGAAGTTTCCAGATGCTACAGAGGATGAGCTGCTCAAGGTTTGCATCTTTCATTGTAGGCTTAATGTGCTCCACAGCCCTTAAAGGGTCAGTTTAGCCAAATCACAGAAAAATAATAATTTTCCAGTTCCCAATTAACACATTGGTACCTAGCTATGCAGATTATTTTGGTTTCATGTGGAAATTAGTGTGAGATATCTAACACTGAGACTTCTGCTATAACATACACCTAAGATGAATTTCATTTGATTTGTGGCACAAAAACATGAAAAAATGTAATTGAAAAACAGATCACAGTGACAAAAACTGGTGTATACAGATGGATTTGCCAGCTACAACCTCTGAGCGCTACATCCCTCTGCATACAGATGGTTTGAAGTCATACTAAAATATATGTTTGTTTTTTTTAAACTGGGTGAACTGACCCTTTTATCTTGGTGAACTGGACAACCATAGCTCCTCTTCCTTGCCTCTTCTGTTCTCTTATCTTCTGCCTAGCTCTCCTGTTCTCTCCCTATTTCTGACACATTTATGTCTTTTTTTCTTTTCCTGCTGTTGCTATGCTCTTCCTGCCTCACCAACCAGCTGCAGCCTCTCTGTCAGGGTGGGCGTGTTGTCCTCTTCTCTGTCTGCTGATATTAAGGCAAGCCATTACACTCTTCTGGCTCTCCTCTTCCTGCACAAGCTGTGTCCAGACATGGTCAAGAGCTTTTCCTATTTCTGCAGTAGCACCCACCAGATCCTTAAATCTCAACTCACTTCAATCAGGATTAATCTCAATAGTTCTAAAATATAAATATGCTAACAAAGATGAAACTTGCAACTGTTTTCTTGTATGACAACAAATGCAATCTCTAAATGTCTTAAGTTCAATGAAAATAGTCTAGGTTAATGCCTGATTCTCATATTTAGTATTTCTGTTGATGGCTGTATCACACAGCATCTTTGGATATAACTTCACTACATTTGTTGTAAACAGTCTGATTAGTGTTTTAAGTTATAAATGTTTGCTCAGTTTTCTAGTTTTAAGAGCTTTTATATGTCACTACAACTTGTGGTAATATTTCTCATCTTTAAAAAAGGCTCATAAAGCATGAAAAATATCACATATTATCACATATTTTCACATTTTCTGATCTGAATAATTTTAACAATATGATTCATTTAATTTTTTGACTCTTCAGATTGTGGGGAACCTCTTATATTACCGCTACATGAACCCGGCCATCGTAGCACCAGATGCCTTTGACATCATTGAGGTGTCAGCAGGTGGCCAGCTCACCACTGAGCAGCGGCGAAATCTGGGATCTGTCGCCAAGATGCTGCAGCATGCTGCCTCCAACAAGATGTTCCTGGGAGACAATGCCCATCTCAATCCGATAAATGAATATCTCAGTTCCTCCTATCAGAAGTTCAGGTCTGATGTTAACGATTTAAGAATTATGAAGCAGATTAGGGATGCTGATATGCCAATATATAACAATATCAATTTATCTACTGTTTCCCCCCATCTAATTTTAGTGATCATCAGGTCTCTCCTGTAGTGGAATTAACACCATATTATGCATACTCTTATTGTGATGGCCTACCAGCAGATGGAGATATGAAATAGAATGCTTTTCATGTATGTAATATTCAGTCATTGTGCAATTTAAGAAAAAGCATTTTGGCTGATTCCAATATTTCATTTTAAAGCCAAATTTGGCAGATACTGATGATGTGCCAATATTATCGGGCATCCCTAAAGCAGATATGCTACTTAGTTGTCCTTGTTGGTTAAATCTCCTTTGTCTCACCTGACTCTAACCCTCGCATCTTCCACCACAGGCGTTTCTTCCTGGCAGCGTGTGATGTTCCCTCACTTGAAGAGAAGTTCAACGTGGATCAGTACTCTGACTTGGTCACTGTCACCAAACCTGTCATTTACATCTCCATTGGAGAGATTATCAACACTCACACAGTGAGTCCGGACCCCTTGACTTTTGTTCTTTCTGTTTCCAATCATTCCCACTGCCACGCATGTGTTCCTGTCAGTCTCTACCTGAAGTGTTCAGTGTGTAGTATTTAGTGACATCTAGTGGTGAGGTTGCAGATTGCAACCAACTGCATTTCCCTCTGCACATACCTCCCTGTCCAAGTGTGTAGGAGAACCTACAGTGGCCTTCAGATGCATTCACACCATATTCAAGCTGACACTTAAAGGCTAAAACATGAAGGCCCTTTGAGTCAGTGATTGGTTTGTGAAATCTGGGCCATAATAGAAACAACATGCTGGGCTATATGGAAGAGGACCCAATCTGTAAAGCCCAGTTTCCACCAATCACTTTCACATGGTACCTTTGGAACCAAAAGTAACCCTTCAGACATGGTACCTACACCCTAGTTCCTTAAGCGTTTCCACTGCAAACAGTACTCTAAAATGTGGTCAGGGTTGTTGTCACTCACTGGTCCGTCCAGCTCTTGCTGTATTTCCTCCTCACCAGTGACAGAGATGGAAGTCTGCACCTCAATTATCATCCACAGAACGGGGTTGCCCACTCACATTTTCAGAACAAAATAGAACAGGCTGCAGTGAGAGTCTCTCTCGATGGGATATTTAAAAATAGTGGCTTTGTGCATTTAGTCCATCTCAGGCAAGCACAGGGGTTTGATGTTGCCATAGCACACAGGAACGATTCTTCGCAACACTTTTTTTTCACCAAGTGAGGATTACAACATATGCAGTTCACATAATTCAGTTGAAATTAATTTATGCTTTTAAACGCTTGAAGAGCCCCTTATTACCAAAAGTGTATGTCATCCAAGAGAGAAAATAAAAACTAATGGAATGGTTAAAGTTGTCATACTGAAATTTAAGGTGTGCTGATGGATTCACGTTGTCAACTCATGCATTGAGTAACAGTAAACAAATCAGACCCTTTCTGACAGTCGGTGCTGCTAGGACGTACCTGTACTGTATTTTATCTCACATCAACTACTGCTTCACAGACTGGTCTTTCACAGGTGTGACGACACTCAAACCCATTGAACAATTATACAAGAGAGCATTAAAGGTATTTGATAAAAAAAACACGGTCACACCATCACTGCAACATCCTAAAAAATTATGATTTTTTAGTTTTGATAATTTTAAGCTTTTTAAACAGGTATGTGTCATCTACAAAGTTCTACATGGACTATGCACGCCACCTCTGGTAGAATTCATAAAAAGAAAGCCCAACAGGGGCACTGGGACAAGGGCTGCTACCAGAGGGGTTTGTGAGGTGCAGTTTAGACGATCAACCTTCGCTCAGAATGTACTGTCAGTTCAGGGAAGTTTAAACTGGAACAAGTTACCCGTCAAGATAACAGAGTGTCCATCTTTTGGGTCTTTTAAAGTGCAACTTAAAAATTGGATCCTAGACAATCAAACCTGTGAGCATTCTTAATCTGGCTTGCATGTTTGTACATGTACACTGTTTACACTGGTCTTTTGTATTGTAATGTGCTGACTGTTTTTTATGTTTATTGTTTGGGGACTGCAGATGAAATTTAGCATGCATGCTAACTCCAGCATATTTACATTACATCATGTATGTACTGTCCCGACAAAATAAACCAAGAAATGAAATGAAATGAAATGAAACATTACAAGTAAACATTCCACCTTAAAAGTTGCCAGCAGTCAGCCCAGTGAATTAAGCTATTTTTTTTCTCAGTCTACAGCTGCTGCGAGAGGCAGCAAAACATCCTTTAATTTTATAGTGATAGTTTACTAATATACATAAGACTTGCCACGGCATGAACAGTGGTTACATAAGCCTCAAAACCAGCTACAACTCCAGTGACCATCCTCTATTGACCAGTCAATGGACTGCAGTGTTTCTAGCTCTACCTACCTCCTACCAGATCTGTGTCCTAGGTGCCCCAACAGAGGGGTGACCAAAAATGGGTTAAGAACAGTTCCATTGGCACCATCCACAACTTTTCACAGTGGAAATGGAAAAAAATGTGTGCCAAACTGTACCAGACTGCGTGGTGGACACAAGGCTTATATAGACATGATGGGCTCATTCAAAGCTAACAAAACCAATTCTTAGTTTCAGGTATTACACACTAATCCTACACACTGCACCATGTTTTTGAGAGTTTTTTTCTTGTACAGTATAACTAACACACTGACTGTGTTTGTTTCTCCTGTTAGCTGCTGCTGGACCATCAGGACGCCATCGCTCCCGAGCATAATGACCCTATCCATGAGCTGCTGGAGGACCTGGGCGAGGTTCCCACCGTAGAGTCCCTCATCGGTGGGTGGAGTGAGGCAGGGAAGACTTTCTTAAGCCCTTTTGCCACTGCACAAAAAAACCTGCTAACATCCCACTAACGTCTGGCTTTTTATCTTTAATCAATCAATCAATCAAACTTTATTTGTATAGCACTTTTCATACATTAAAAATGCAGCACAAAGTGCTTCACAGAATAAAAACAAACAAAAATAATACATACATATTGAAAACCCGCCCCTCCCACCCCCACATATAAACACATACACACACACACAGTCAATATAGTCAATAACATGGCTGGGCACTGAGGAACCAGGTGAGGAAAGAACCACCTATGGGGAGCCATCTACACTGAGAGGCGCTACAGCCCACAGCCACAGGGAGCGTCGCCACAGAGACCACCCCGACCAGACAGACCGGGGTGGACTCCACACATGGTGTGGAGATTAGGAAAAATTAAAGAGTTTAAGATTAAAATAATATTTATAATAATAATAAATTAATTAATTAATTAATTAAGATTTAGAAACTAAAATGCTTAAAGATTTAAAGAAAAATCATTTAAAAGCATTAGAAAGTAAAAAGAACATATAATAGAAGAATTAACAGAGTAAAAGAAATCAGTTACAAGCTAAATTAAAAAGGTGAGTCTTGAGCCACCTTTTAAAAACATCAACAGTCTCTGCAGTTCTGATGCTCTCCGGCAGGCTGTTCCATAAGTGAGGGCCATAATGGCTGAATGCAGCCTCCCCGTGGGTTTTCGGTTCTAACTCTTGGAACAGTTAAAAGGCCGGTGCCGGAGGACCTCAGGATCCGCGAGGGTTGATATGATAAAAGCAGGTCAGATAAATAAGATGGCCCAAGGCCGTTAAGACATTTAAAAACTAATAAAAGAACCTTAAAATCGATCCTGAACACACGGGGAGCCAATGCAGCGATTGCAAAACTGGTGAAATGTGCTCCCGCCCTCTGGTCCTCATCAGCACTCGTGCGGCTGAGTTTTGGAGTAGCTGCAGGTTAGAGATGGTCTTTTTGGGAAGACCAGACAGCAGGGCATTACAGTAATCTAAACGACAAGAGATAAAAGCATGCATCAGCACCTCCATGTTAGCCTGAGAGAGAAATGGGCGGACTCTGGCTATATTCTTAAGATGATAAAAACCTGTCTTTGTTACATTTTTGATGTGTGGAATAAAACTAAGCTCAGAGTCAAAAATGACGCCCAGTTTCTTTACACATTGTGAAGGTTTAAAATCTTGTAGTTTTGGTAAAAGTTTCTCTCTCTGGCCTTCAGGACTAATAATTAAAACCTCTGTTTTGTCCTGGTTGAGCTGTAGGAAATTCACTGCCATCCATGACTTGATATCTAAAATGCAGTTAAAAAGGGTATCAATTGGCCCTGTGTCATCAGGAGACACGGCGATGTACAGCTGTGTCATCTCCATAACTGTGGAAGCTGATGATGTGCCTCCTGATGACGTCCACAAGGGGAAGCATGTATAGATTAAAAAGAATTGGACCTAAAATTGACCCTTGGGGCACCCCACACCTCATTTCATGCGTTGTGGAGGAACATGTATCCATACTTAAAAAGAAACAACGATCTGTGAGATAAGAGCTGAACCAGTTAAAAACAGTACCAGAGAGGCCCACCAGGTTTCTGAGTGTGTTTAATAAAATGTGGTGATCTACTGTATCAAAGGCGGCGCTTTGATCCAGTAGTACCAAAACTGTGAGTTTTTGTGAATCAACATTCAACCTGATATCATTTAAAATCTTTAAAAGGGCTGTCTTGGTACTGTGGTAATATTTCTCTAAAATACTGTTTCTTTTTAAAAAATCATTTACTTAGTTAAAAACCAGTTTTTGTAAGATCTTACTTAAAAACGGTAAGTTGGATACAGGTCGGTAATTATTAAAAATGTTGGGATCTAAATTACTTTTCTTCAGAAGGGGCTTCACCACCGCCATTTTGAAGGCAGCCAGGAAGACACCTGTATGAAGAGAGTAATTTACTATATTTAAAATCTGTTCCTCAAAGAATCCATAAAATGTCTTTAAAAGTAATGTGGGAATCGGATCTAAAAGGCAAGTTGTTGGGTTTACCTGAGAGAAAACTGGTTGATGCAAGTGTCCTTGCATCAACCAGGGCAAAACTCTCCAGTGTTTCCTCAGGTAAAAGCAATGATCCAGGTGTGTTAAAAATTACATTCCGTTGGGATAAAAGACTGGACCTGATATCATTGATTTTACTTCTGAAGTGGTCTGCAAAGTCCTCGCAGAGGGCATCTGTTGATATGTTGGATGGTTTATTAAAATTGGTGCTGGTTAAAAGATCGAAGGTGGAGAAAAGAAATTTGGGGTTGTTTTTGTGATCGGAAATGAGTTTTGAAAAGTGGGATATTCTTGCCTGTTTGACTGTTTTATTGTAGGTTTTGAGTTGTTTGCGTAATATTTCAAAATGAACTGTCAATTTGGTTTTTCTCCACCTCTCTGCACTCCTGCATTTTCTTTTCAGTCTTTCGATGTTATCATTTCTCCACGGGGGTGTAGGTTTTGTTTTTATGATTTTGGTTAAAAGTGGAGCCACTGAGTCAAGTGTTGACTTTAATTTACTGTTAAAATTGTCCACAATAAAATCACAGGGTGCAGGTAAAATTTCAGCAGGAATGCACTGTAAAATCTCGATAAAATTTGCAGCCACTTCAGAAGTTAGGTAGCATTTCCTCACCATTCTCACCGGGGCCTCCTGATGGCTAAAACTGGTGATGTTAAAATACACACAGTAGGGGTCAGACACAGCCAGGTCAACAACAGAGGACACACCAGTGGACAGGCCATAGGTTATGACCAGGTCCAGGGTGTGTCCTCTGTTGTGAGTTGGCTGTGTGACATGCTGTTTAAAATCCATGCAGGTTAAAAGGTTTAAAAATTCTCTGGACATTGGATCCGAGGTATTATCAATATGTAAATTAAAATCACCAGTTATTAAAATTCTGTTATAGGTGGTGTGTATGATTGTTAATAGTTCTGAAAAATGAGTGATAAAAGAGGTGGAATGGTGGGGTGGTCTATAAACTGTGATACAAAGAATAGGAGGGCTGCCAAAAACAAAGGCATGATACTCAAATGATGAGTAGCTGTTATAAGAAACTTCAGTAGAGTGCAGCTAAGTTTTAGTGACTGAAGCAGTCTCCCCAGTAGAAAATAAAAAATTAAAATTTGGTGGGCAGGCCTCGGTGAGAACAACAGGTGCGTCAGTGCCAAGCCATGTCTCTGTTCAGTAGCCGACTGAAGCGTTCTGCCCCGCGGGACAGTGTTGGCAGGGGACCGCTGATAAAGACCGACTTACCACAGTCTTTTAAAAGGTTAAAAAGAGCTACAAAATCTATTTTTGTCTGCTCTGATTGCCGGCGGGCCGTGTCGTTGGAGCCAAAATGGAAAATCAGCCGATTTATGGAGGAAGGGAGTGAATGAAGCAGTTCTGGAAGTTTGTCAACGATGACCGGAACTGTGGCTCCAGGAAAGCAGTGAGTTGTGGCGTTGAAAAAACGAATATTCCTGATGATGCTGTCTCCAAACAACACGGTGGAAGGAGGGAAAAGAGGACGAAGAGGAACACGATGGGGATTGGGTGACTCACATGAGGCAGGTGGACGGTCCATGCTGAGTGACCGGGGGGGCAGGAGCGGCGGCGACTCGGCGGTCGCGGTCCCGGTCCCGGCTGTGGCAGAGGAGTCCCCCGGAGCGTCTCCGTACAGCCTCCTTTAGGAGCCTCCGGAAGCTGATGTCCGGGATGGGAGTCGATGGTCGGGTCCTGCAGCCGCGGCACTCCGGTCCACAGGTGCCAGCGACGAAGACGCGGATCCATCCGTGCAGGGCGCTGCAGGTGTACCACCGGCCGGCGGAGAGGGAGCCACAGCACCGCCGAGGCCGACTCCTCCAAGCGGGGAGCGGCTGGAACAGCACCGGTCGGCGGGGAAGGAGCCGCAGCGGCAGCGTCTGCAGTGCCACCGTCTGGATCTCCGTCCGATGCCAGGTCGCTGTAGCGGTTTGACAGGCTGAGGCGCGGAGGTGAGGCAGCACAGTCAGGGTCTCTTTCACCCCTGCCGACCACCTCCACCCAAGGCCACCGGCGACTCGGTGTTGAGCTGGAGGACGGTGGAGGCCAAGCGCTGGGATCCCAGTGCACCGTGTCCTGGAGGGCCGCCGTGAGTGAGGCGATCTGGAGCGACTGTTCATGAGTCACCTCCTGGAGGGCGGTCAGCATGGAGGATTTGATGTTTAGCTCACCAGAGAGCCGGCGAATGTCCTCTTTGAGGTCAGAAATCTTTTTGTCTGCTTTTACAAGCTGGGGGTCCACATCAGCGTGCATAGATGTAGCCATATAGGCTATGCTGGCGAAAGTTTTCCCACCTGTCAAGCAGGCCGTGTCTGGCTGTTAAAACCCCTAATGCTTAATCCAGTGATTAAAATAACGTCCGATTAAATGAGATAAATAAAAACAACTGATGTCCAAGCAGATAGCTTAAAAGTCACTCCAAAGCTAAAATAAATCAGTTTAAAATCGCGGGTTAGGGAGAGCACAGACAGGCAGCTACAGACGCCGACACATGCGCAAAGGAATCCCTCTTTAATGGGAAAGGTTAAAATCAGCATTCACACCTGGGTCAAATGACTGCAGTAGTCACAGGTATTTGTCGGCTTCAGTTCGATCGCCATTGATGGAAATACAACACCAAAGTGAAAGCGCTCATTTTAACCCCTTTACTAACAAGTTGAAGTGATGCACCACCACAAAATATTGTTCGTTTCCATCCAAGTGCGTGTGCGGTGTTTTTTTTACATCACAGATGGGCTGGAAAACAGGTTAGTAAACAGTAAAGCAGCATAGAGACCAGTAAAAATGTTAAGATGTTTTTTTCTTTTATATATCTGTTTCTTATTTAGTCTCTCAAACTTGGTGCAGATTAATGTTCAAGCACTGCTTGGATGAAGACATACAGTATTTTGTGGCAACCCGCATTGCATCGTGCTGGCAAAGAGGCGAAAATTGTAGCATATACCTGTTTGTTGTATTTCCATCATTGACGAATGAAGTTGATCAGAGCTGGAGCCAATAAATACCCCTGAATGAGTGAATGCAGATTGTAACCTTCCCCATATAAAAAGCCAGATGTTGGTTAATGTTAGTGAGGTTTTTTGCCCAGTGGGAAAGGGGCTTTAGTCAGTGTGGTTCCAGTCCAGCAAAAAATTTGTTGTACAAGAGTATACTATATTGCAAAATTAAAAAGCAGCAATCCTTACTGAGGGGCATGTTAATACTTTTTGAGAACACAGGCCTATTTATTCAACTGATTTGATAAAACATGATTAATCCACAGACATTTGTACCTCTGATGAATTTTTGGGATCACATGAACCATTAAAGGTTAAGGAACTGTACATGAATTGTTGGTAACTCTTTATGAATAGTATCAGCAGTAAGGGTGAAAGCAAACCAGATTCACTCACATCAAGTTGCGAGCTCCATCTGCTTGACGTTTCATCTTGCTGTGCATTTTTGCTGTGCTGTGTGCACATTTTTTATAGCTTCCTCTTAGATTTGTGCTGGTTATGGTCTGGCAATTGCTCACTACCTTTTTATAAAGTGAGAACTCCACCTGCTTGCTGTGAAGTCAAAAATAAGATGGAAAATAAGAAAATCCAGGCAGGGGGCAGAGCCTCTGCAGAAAAATACACTGCCACACACCAAGAGTGGGTCATGAGTGATGATTGTATTGAAAGGGATGACTTTTGAATGAGTGTATACATTATTTCTTAGGAAAATTCAGCACCTTTATCAACTCCAAAATACTTAAATAAATCTTTTTTTTCTGTGAATATTGTGAATAATGTAATTATGTAAATGTTTGACCTTGCCTTAAGTAACAGGTCACAGATGAAGATGAGAGCAGTTATTAACCACCCATTATAATCTGATCCTTTAATCAAACTGCTGCTTGGTCTGATTTGCTCTCTGTCTCATTCAGGTGAAAATCCTCTTCCTCCTGACGACCCTAACAAAGAGCTGATGGGGAAGACTGAGGTTTCACTCACACTCACTAACAAATTTGACCTCCCTGGTGAGGCTAATGCTGAGATGGACGCCCGGACTCTGTTGCTCAAGTAAATTCGTACTAGCTAGTTAGATTGATATGGTTGTTTTAAAAAAAAAAAGCCAAGTCAGTTTTATTTATATAGCCATATACTGCAAATCAAGGATCTTCTGAAATATCTGTGTTTTTGTTTGTTCTTTTCAGCACCAAGAGGCTGATTGTGGATGTGATCAGGTTCCAGCCTGGGGAAACTCTGACTGAGATCCTGGACTCGACTGCGAGCGCAGAACAGGTCAGAGACATGATTTAGGGCCAGTAAAACTTGAACTACTACTGCTAATTTTGTGGACCTACAATTAAAGCTATAGTTGGTAATGTTGGAGAGCTAGCAGGATTTGAAAGCGGCACCTCCTCTAAGCTCCACCCACTCCTCCCCCTCCTGTCAGTTCTCCGTCAAAAGCCACGGCCCCACAAGCTTGAACGCGCATCCTGCAGTAGGAGTCAGACTCAGCAGGGCAGAGGAGAGCCGAGTAAAATAACAAATCCCCCCGAAGCAAACAAATAAACAACAACAACAGACAGACAGCAACCTCTGCATCACTTTTCAGGCCCTTCAGTTCCCTCAGTTGTCTCCACCGTTCAAAAGCTGCACCGATGTTGATGTCTGATGATCCAAAGCCTTTTTTTTTCGTCGCAGCCTTTTCTGCCTCCGACTTTCTTTTCTCAGCCTGTTTAGCGGGGCGAGCGGTTACAGTTAACGCTGGAAATGGTACTTTTGGCTGCATTTTCTCTGCCATTGTTCAGCAAACTCCTGCTAACTCGGTATTTCTGCTGAGGAGTGTGCTGAATATTTCCAGCAACGGTGACACGTGATGAGTGCATGCAGGGAGGAGGGAGGGAGGGACGGAGGGGGGCTCGGGCAGGACGAGACATGAAGGCATCTGATAGGTTCTTTCCATTCGCACTGAATGGCAGGGATTGGTCAGAGTTTTTACAGGCCTGCAGCTGCCACAGAGGTCGGATTTTTTTTATTCCTTTTTCTGAACACATTATGTATTGACTGCTCTCAGGATGGAAGGACCATTTCACCCAGTATAACAAGAAGTGTTTCTGAACAGGATTACCAACTATAGCTTTAAAAGAAATTTACAGGTGCTGTATTTAAAACAAAGTACAAAACTACTGGATTGTTTTCTGGCACAATACAAGAGGCGGCTGATCTGCTCTGCTTGGTGACACTCATCTTGGGTGTCTACCTTGACACTGTGCTGATTGTATAGATCTTCTGTGCTGCCGGGTTGAAGTTGTGTAAAACGCAAGCATGTGTTACAATTTGTAGCTTCTTTGCAACGGCATTCATATTTGAAGCATTGTCAACTGTAATGGCTACATATACGTCTGTACAGAGTTTGGGAGGCATACAACTGTGAGGCAATAATTTTCCTATTTTATGCCTCCATACTAGCAATAGAGGTTGTCTGTCCATACAGTAAATGTGTACGTACGGACATCCCATTCTCGTGAATACAATCTCTTAAGAATCCGTTGTGGGAATTTTCTCAAATTTGGCAAACGTTTACTTGGACTCAGGAATGAACTGATTAGAATTTGGTGGTCGAAAGTCAGTGTGACCTCACAAACATTATTTTTTGGCCATAACTCAAGAATATAGGATAAAATAATGAAGTGATGACATTTCAATATCCAAAAGGTCAAAAGTCAGCTTCACTGTGACATCGTAATGTTCTTCAAAAACACGTCATTGGCCATTACTCAGCATCATATCTGAGGAACAGAGGGGGAGGCATTCGGCCAGATACTGAATTAGTGATAATAATCTTGGGTGTCCACCTTGAAAGTGTGTTGATTGTGTAGATCTTCTATGCTGTCAGGGGAAGATGTGTGTGAAGTGTCCATTTTATCACAGACATGGATGTAAACTATAAGTGCAACTGGACTGGTTCGTGCAGGCATACAACCGCAAGGTGGTAATTCTAGTTGTGTGTTTTTCAGCATATTTGCCTTTATTTGACAGATGACAGTGTAGAGGCACATTTGAACAATGGGGGCGTACAACAAAGGCCCCACATCTGAACTGGAACTAGAGAACCATTTGGCTCCCAAGGTGCTCCTGTTTAGCTCTGTCTATAGTGACATTGTTTAACTGAAACTATAATGACTATAAACCATCTTATTTCCCTGGGTGACAGGAAGCAGAGTACCAGCGTGCCATGCAGAGGAGGGCCATCAGAGATGCAAAGACTCCAGAGAAGATGAAGCAGGTGAAACCAGTGGTCGATGACAGCCTGACACTGCAGGGCAAGAAGGACAAGATCAAGAGCAACCTGCAGAGGCTAGCCGAGCTGGGGAAGGTTCACCCTGAGAACCGCTATCAGGACCTCATCAACGACATAGCCAAGGTAAAAATACAAATACGACAGATTATCTCTGTGAACAATTAAAATAATCAGTGTATTACTGAGCTGTTTTTTTATATGTGTTCCAGGACATAAGGAATCAGAGACGGTATCGTCAGCGTAGAAAAGCTGAGCTGGTGAGACTCCAGCAGACCAATGCTGCGCTGAATTCAAAGACCAATTTTTACAACGTTCAGATTGATTCTTACAATCAGTATATCAAGACATGCATGGACAACCTGGCCAGCAAGGGCAAGTGAGTGACCTTTCATGTTATTTTAACATGTTTGATTTATTTTTTATTTCCAGCATTTTTACCCTCACAACAATCATCCCGGAGCTATATCAGATTTGATTCATTTTGGGCTGCCAGTTTACATCTACCTTAAACCTGTCAGCAAAGTTACACGGCCATCTATATGGTGCTCATACATAACATTTTATTTCAAGCTGAAGTTATAAGTGTTTACATCCCAGGGTCAAGGTGCAGAAGATGGGCCGGGACAGTGGGAGCAACCTGTCATCTGGGTAGAGCACTACTCCAACTTTCCCCCCTCTGGTTAAAAGCACAATTCTGAATTGTGCCAAAAATCAGAACTGGGTCGCTTGTAACAGGCATCGGGTCATAGTGCTGATCCTCAGAGTCCCACTGGTTTTCATTTCGGATTTCCTCTCTGTGGCTGTTTTACTCCTGGAGTGCAGAATGCTGCTGCCGCCTAGTTAGACAGAAAACCAGTACTGTGGGTACCAAGGACCAGGATCTAAACTACCAACTCACATACATATGAAACAGATTGCCATCAAGTAGAGAGAAGCATTATCAAAGCTACAGTGTATACTCAACAGACAGCAAAGATCAAAACCAGATAAAGGCCAGATCATTTTAAAGTTTTCCTTTGTGTCAAGTACAATCCCATTCTCAAAAAAACTACCTTTAGTCCTCTGTTGATCATTTTCCAAACATGCTGAACAAACCTGAAGAGCCATTCATACTATGAGCTAAGAGATGGTATCATGCACACTTGTCTTTCCCTCTTTTAAGGTTGTCAAAGAAACCAGGCGACAACAAAGCCAAGAAGAGTAAACAGGTTTCACAGAAGTACACCGCGTCTCGCCTCCATGAGAAGGGCGTGCTGATCTCGATTGAGGATCTGCAGCCCAACCAGTGAGTTCTGCTTCCTGAAACACAAAGCCAAGGTTCCAGTTTACACCTGCCAGTAGGGTTTGGTCAGTGGGAAAAATGTTTAAACCAGTTTGATGTTATCTAAAGACCGAACTGGACTGGGATGCTAAATTTAACCACTAGGTGTCACATTTGACCCAGCAGCTGCTCTCGAGTGGAACATAATGAGACTGAGAGAATCCATGGGTGCATCCCATGTCTCTTAAATTGCATCCATGTTTTCTTCACTTGCATCTTTTTGCATTCACCCTCAAGGGTTGCCATCTTTGTGACATAGCAAACTTCCCAACTTTTGACATAGCGACTGGGGACAACAAGGAGTCTGTTAGTTCTACATGTTTTGTGCACTAAGTACCAATACTGTTGTCAAATAGAAGCAATCAGTTGGGTCTGTAATGATTTGGTACCGCGAATAAGTTCGCAAGTGCTAATATTAGCATTTACTAGCTTGCTAACTTGCTCCTAGCAACAGCGGCACATTTTAATCAGCACTAGAAGTGCGTAGTGTACATAGTGTACTGCATTAAAATGCGATTTGAGATATATTCCTGGTCTCATGTCACAATATAGATATGATGTCAAAATATTGCTAAGCCCTACTGTCATGCTACTCAACTCTTATTAGGGGCCGCGCAGCCTAATGCCAGGGCCACACCGCCTGCGGAAGCGCCGCGAATAGCCTCGAAGTGCCGAGAAGTCAAGCCAGTTTCCTTTTGGCGCCCATGTTAACCGACTGTGTCATCCACACCGGCCGCGCCGCGCAGCTCTGCCGCTGGCCCTGCAGCGATCATTTCGGCGTCTGGTCTATTTTCTGCACAAGCCGCGAGCGAATGTACCAAGCCGGGCAGTTACCCATGATGGAAAAACAACAGCTGGGAGCAGAATTGCTTGTCGACCGGCGTGGAGAAATGCGCGTCTGATGTGAATGGAGTTGCTCCGGCTCGCGCGAGAATTTTGGTGCACTGTGCTTCGCAGGCAGTGTGGCCCTGGCGTAAGCTGCCAGGACCCTATTGTTATCTTGCATGTTCTTCTTCTTATTTCTTCTTCTAACGAGGAAATCCTACTTCCCATGCACGAAAAATCACCAAATTTTGCACAAAGGTCCAGTCCCATGCCAGATTGCCTCAGCTGCAAAAACAGGCCAATAGTCCTGATGGTGGCGCTACAGCAAGCCTCTAAAGTTCAAAATTTTGAAAATTCACAACAAATCAACCATATGTGCTACAGATTTGCAACTTTCACCAAAATGTAGCCCCAATACTGAAGAAACTTTTGTACATTTAAACCTATTGCAAATTATGAAGTCCATCACATTTTTTCAAAAACTGTAAAACCTATTAAACCTATCTCCTCCCACAATTTTTGCTCAATTGACACTTGCTACAGAGCATCTTCAGACTGTCCTACACAAACGATCCACACAGATTTTTGATTTATCGAAAATTGAGCCTACAGTGCATCAAAATATTTGACTGTAAACGGTATTGTAAACATATATTTGCTAAATACATTTTAAATGTTCATTAAAAAAAATGACAACATTTTGGAGTCATGGTAGATGATGTTTGGAAAATATCAGAATTCTGTCTCAAAAACTGAATTTTTTACAGCATTTTGAATTTCGCTCTCATGCGAACAGTTGGAGTCAATGCAAAAATGGCATTTTTAAACATCAGTTTATCACTTATGGAGCCAATAAATCATGGTTAAAAACAAACTACCAACATCTCCATGCTGTCTAGATGCAATTTGTGTATTTTCTGATTTTTGTCTTAATAACTGAATTTTTGACAGCCATTTGAAATCTGCCTTTACACACTAACAGCTGCTGTCTTGCACACAGGTGACTGGCTTAGTCAATTTGTGAAGCTACATGTGACATTTCTGTTTGCCAATTAGCTCAGTGAGATAGAGGATGGTTCTTGGTGTTGAAGATTGTGAGTTCAAGCCTCAGCTCGTGCAACTGTTCCATATGAGAAATCTGCCCAAACTTTTCATAAAAGTCCAGTCCCATGCCAGATGTCCTCAACTGGAAACACAAGACAATAATCCTGATGGTGGCGCTACAGCAAGCCTCTAAATTTCAAAACTTTGAAAATTCATAACAAATCAACCATATGTGCTACAGCTTTGGAACTTTCACTTTGAAATTTGCTTTTCCATGGCATGGATGGCTTCTGTCTGGCATCCTGATGCTTGGCTTAGTCAATTTGTGAAGCCACACATGAACTGTCACTTGCCAATTAGCTCAGTGAGATAGAAGACGGATCTCAGTCTCAGAAGTTGTGAGTTCAAGCCTCAGCTAAGGCAGATTGGACATTCTAATGTGAAAGTCCTATGTTCAGGCATCATGCTATGTGGATTAGAGACTACTAAGGTTAAATTAATTATGATCCAGGCAATTTCTCGGAGAGACAAATACTCTTTATCAACACTTTTCCCTGTTATCCTTGTCTCTTTTCCCTGTTTATTTGGCTTAGCTATCAGTCAATATGCAGAGCCTATCCAATAGCTACTTTTACATTTTAAAAAATGTTTTCATCATTGTCACCATGGATAATGTTTAGCTTTAAGCTAGATCAGGCCAGTTTGTTCATAATTGCTAGCAGTTAATGTTATTCTTACTTTCTTGTTCTTGAGTTTTTTCTTTCCTTTGTATATTATGAGTCTGATCACTTCAGCCACTCATCCACAATTTGAAGGGCATGCCATAATTATATGATGTAACTTCTATGTTGTGATATGCTTTGTTTTAGTGTGTGTGTTGCTCAGAATTGCCTAATTTTGCCTAAAATTGCCCGGCCCCGACCATTGCTGCGCAGCAGCTATAATTTTATCTTATGTTCAATATCAAAACGTGACATGTTTATGTCTAATGAATCTTAAACACCTGTCAGTCATTTTGTGAAAAAACAGTTGGCTCACTTTGTTTCACCAATGTTAGTAAAATTCAGGAAGAATCAGCAGGCTCTCACTGATCAGTTTCTTATCTCATAGTTACTCCTTTATCCACATTAATGACTCTCCCCTCCTGTTTACCTCTCACAGGTTCAAGAATGCCATTTTTGAGATCTCTCCATCAGAGACTGTCGGAGTGTTTGAGGTCAAGGCCAAGTTCATGGGCGTGCACCTGGAGACACTGCAGTTAGAATATCAGGTATTGTTTCTTTTTACTTCAGTAAAGTAGACAGACAGACAGTGAATTTTGGTACATGTTATAGAGACATTACCTGTGAATATTTACTGTAGCTAATTGTTTCTGGGTTTGTTTGGCAGGATCTTCTCCAACTGCAGTATGAAGGTGTGGCAGTGATGAAGCTCTTTGACAGAGCCACTGTCAATGTCAACCTGCTCATTTTCCTGCTCAACAAGAAATTTTACGGGAAATAGAACGAGAGGGTCAAAGGGCAACAGACACTGATTTAAACCACAAAACCCACTTTTAGGGTTGCAGAAAGCCCTGACTTGAACCATCATGGCTTTCCTATACATTCTGCACTTCTCTTTTGTGCCTATGCAAATGTATGTGCATTATTATTTTTATTATGTAGATCACCATATGTGCTTTATTCTTAATGGAACACTCTGTTGTGTAACTCTAGATAGCACACCACAGAAGCTTCCTGGAGTCTTTTTCTTACTGTCTTTATTGTCTGTAACTGCAGCTAGGTCAGAGGTTTAACATATGTATGTTTTGCTTTAAACATTCTGAATATCTTGTGCATGGGCCTTGATTAATTATAAAAAAAAATGTAAGTTTTATGTAAAGAGATCACCTTTTGTGTCCTTCTTAGCTGTTAGTTTATCTGCTCACCTGACAGATAGAGGTCTGGTAAATATCTCCGCCAATACCAAAGTGTTAGCTCATAAGCAGGGCTGTAGGACATGGCACCTGCTCTTGATCTCCTCTGGGACAGTTTTGATGTGATTTTGTGTTGCTGCTTTAGACCAATTGGAAAGAAAAACTTAAAGAGTTGTGGGGGGAAAAAAACAAGATGCACTCCTCCTTCTATACCATATCTTATTTTAAAAGGAGTGTAATTCAGGTATTTCTCACATTTATAGATTTGAATATTATTTGACCCACCTCAACACAACCACCAACACACAAATATTCTGATATTTATGCAAAGAGGAAGTGGCATCAGAGATGGCATGCTCATATTGAGCTGTTGAACTTAACAGTTTATATATCTATATATATCTATCTATATCTATATATATATGTGTGTGTATATATATATATATATATATATATATATATATATATATATATATATATATAAAATTAACAACTTAACAGTTCATATATATATGAACTGTTTAGTTGTTAATTATTATTATTATTATTATTATTATTATTATTATTATTATCTTTAGGATTTAATTTGTTACATGACAAACTCACATTACACCACTCAAGTCCAGTCTGTGCTGGCACCAATCTGACTCGGGAGTCTTTCCTGTCTTTCCTGAAGAGTCAGGATGTCCGTTTGTTTTGGACTTGACTGAGCTAGCCATGACTACAGCCCTGGTGCTCAGAACTGACCTGCAGTGCATCTCTGCTTTTAGCTCTGACATTCCTAAGCAGGCACTCCTGACGTGGCACTCCTGCACTTCCAGCACACAGAATTGTGCAGATGTGCTCAATCATTGGCTTTCTCACATGTCTTACTGGAAAGTATACATATAATGTTTGATCTGTCTCATGGGCTTTTTGTCTTGTTTAACTGAAACACAGGATATTGTTACATTCCAGAACTGGTTTAAATATATATAACATCATGTATGTAAAACAGGATAGAATCTAGAAGTGTAGGATGGAATATGGAATACAGTGATTTTCACAATGTCTTGTTGAAAATAATTTGACAAAGTTTCCCTTATTTATATTTTATATGTTGTCAGTCCATATTATGCTGTAGTTGATGTTTGCAAAGACAGATCATGTGTGTGAGCTTGAGGATGTGCAGTATTACGGAAACTTAACTTGTGGGTCCAGTAGATGTCACTCCACACCATCCAATTTCTATTTTTTGTAACAGAGTTTGACTTATTTCTAAAAGCCTTGAATTGAGATTTCATTGAACTAAATGTTGGTTTTCCTTCTTATGTAAAGCTGCCATGACAGGTGGATGACTGTTATTTGAAATGGAGGAGGCCGCGCTCTCATGCACAGTCCATTAAATGTATTTTACCTGATACAGAATAAAGCTCTACAGATGCAATGTGTCTTCCCCCATCTTGCAGTTTTTGTTATGCAGGCAGTGCTGAATTGAACACATTTACTCAACTACTGTACATGTGTACAATTTTGGTGTACTTCTATTCAACTTTAGAGCTTCTGTTACTTTATTCTTTGACACCATTACATTTTAGTGGGTAATATTGTATTGTTGTTAAGCTACATTTATTTGACTGCTATAATTACAGAAGATTTACATAAAAAATATGAAAACTTTATAAAATATGATGCATGGTTACAGATACAGAAAGCATTAACAATCATCTCCCTCCCACCAACATTAAAGTAGTGCTTAAATATTAATGCATCAGTATTAAAAATTAAATGTGTACATTCACAGAGGCATACTACTAGTTGATGAATACTTTCACTTTTGATTTTATTAAGTTTATGTTGCTTTACTTCCACTTCACTCGTGATGAGTGTTTTTATCTCACTACTTTAATACTTCTTGCACCACTGTGTGCAGGTCCTACTCACAACCATAAAAAAGCCACAAAAGCCTGATTGGATTCAGTCATTTTCTGAGAGGGTTACTCTTGGAATGGTCTTTGATGCTTTTAGGTTGTAAAAAAAGCCTTTTTTTTTTTTTTTTTTTTTTTACAAATAGATGTTAAGTATGAAACATTTGCTTTGCATATGGACAACAAAAAGATGTACAATGGTTCAGTCAGGCTGATAACTGAAAGAAACAAAGATCCCTCTGAGCAACAGTTAAAAAAGAAGAGAAGAAATCAGCAGTCATTGGTAAAAGAAACTGGAAGCTCAGCATCCAAATGTGTGCAGATTTAAATAAGAACAGATTCCTATGTCACTGTCAACTGCCTCTAACAAGCTGGATCTAACAGGCAATGTGTTGCTTTAACAAAGCTTTTCTTCAGACTTCACAAAAGATTGAAGGTTAGTCAAGGGTTACCACTATTTTTCACATGTTCAAGTTAAAGATCGAAGACTTTTTGAGTACTCAATAGATATATTTATCTGAAATTTTGGTCACAAATTTGTTAAAATCTATTTTAGTGAGCACTTCTCCTTTTCCAAGATAATGCATCCAGTTGACAGATGTGACATATAAAGATGCTGATTAAACAGCATCATTATTACATAGTTGTGTCTGGGGATGGTCCGAATAAAAGGACACTCTAAAATGTGCAGTTGGAAATTTAAGTTTTATCTTTTTTTTATTGTTTATTTATTTATTGTGGTTCCAAAACTACTTAAAATATAAATAATACATTTGGTGTCTGAATTATTTTGTATTTTTCTGTTGAAATAATTATTATTGAAGAAAAACAATAATGTAACAGTAGATTCTAAACTTTTCAACGGCTGTAAGTGAAGGACCTGAGTTACTTTCTCCAACTCCGATAATCTTAAAGATTACATTCATTAGCAATTCGTTGAGACATTTCAAATAGGAGGATGTGATAGGATTTGTCGCCGCCCTGTGGACATCACACGTAATGGCTGTGTTTAACGAGGTAATGTTTTTCTCGCAGTAGTGTGAGTATAACAAGCCAGCGGATCTGCGTTGCCGTTGGTAGCCCTGTAAGCAGGAGGCCAATAAGCTGATAACATTAGCGGTTGTTTCTCAGAGGATTTGGGGTGTAGCAGTGACTGAGAAGACGCGTTTTTTCTCGGTGTTGTTTGTGTATCTTCAGTGTATCCTAACGTTAACGGTTGGAATTTGTCTGAAATCTCTCTGCTGTCCGTGGATTAACGTTAACACACAACACTGGACTCCGAAGAAGCGCTCTGATATCAGTTTAAATGCGAACTAGTGGATTATGTTCCTGCGTAACGTACGAATATCAGTGTTTCTCAAGTTTCCCGGAGTGTGGGAGTGACAGAAACTCGAAATTTAGTTTTAAGTCTGGACAAGACCAGCGGCCACTTGTTGAAATACAATTTCAAAACCTTTGCCCAACTGCTCAGGAGCTTTGCTAACGTTAGTAGCAAGATTTAGCTATTGAGGCTAACAACTTTCTCTAACATCAGCGCTAAATCTGGTACAAGTTGCTTCTAATACATGCCTGTCAGAGTTTGATCGAGGTCGAGTGTCGACAAGTTGGCAAAGTAAGTTTGTCATAATTGTGCAGATGGCACTGACAGCAGTTTAGCTAACGTTAACTTGGCTAGCTGTGGCTGTTGAGTTAGCAATGACAGCTAACGTTATGTTAACGTTAGATTCAAACAAGTGGTTAGCTGGAAATATAACAGTATGACGTCGTGTTTTCCCGTTAACTTCTTTCAATCGACACGTCATTATTCTCGAATGTTTTAAGTGTTAAGTTGTAAACGTATATTTTGTGAAGGTTTCATTCAAACCTGTCTTGGCGTTAGAGGACAACTTTTATTAACAGGAGCTCTAACGTTAGCTTAGCTAACGTTACGTTAGCCTCTAGCTCGGCTTACAATAACATAGTTGTGATACCACAGCCAGCAGAGTTGAGTGAATTAACTTTGGCCTGACAGTAATGTGTGCTGTGTTTTTAAAACTCTAATGGATTCACTGAAACAGTTTGGACTATAGACTCCTAGCACCGTCTGCCACTTTTCCTCCAAGTAGCTGAAGTAGTTAAACTGCGGCCCGCACAATGTCCGGCTCCCCGGGCACAGGTGGCTCAAACCCCAGGAAGTTCAGCGAGAAGATAGCGCTGCACAACCAGAAGCAAGCAGAGGAGACGCGGGCCTTTGAACAGCTGATGACAGACCTCACTGTGTCGAGGGTAAATGCACTTAATTTTCAGTGAATTGTCAGTCATTTGTGGCTTTCTTTGTTGCACTACACAAGACTTGTCAAATGCAACCAGCAGTGAAACAGGAAATGGGGAAAGTAGCTCCTGTACTTCTGCACCGCCTGCTTTAAGATCCCCAGGCTTGCACTGTTATGAATAGTCAAATGAACTCTGTTAAGATACATAATACGTGTCTTCTGCGTTTGCTCTTTGTCATTCTACACTCTGCATTCTGGACACTGTGGACAAACTGCATAGAGAAGGGAGAGAGGGACCAGCTCAAGAGTATGATTCATAATTCGACTTATCAGTATCATATACACTTTTATTGTGATATTTTAAATATCTTGATATTATAGTGCAAATGATATAAATTAGAGAAAAGTACCAAATCCTCTCATTCTCTGAAAGAGGTTGGTTTGGAGTGTGTTTGGAGATTTTTCTTCATTTTTTTGTTTATGGACAAATCCATCAATCAGTTAATTGTTTTAGCATTAAATTCTGCTGTTTAAACAGATCAGATTTTATTTATGTTAGTTAGTTAGTTAGTTAGTTTTAGTCACTAGTCACTATGGTGTTTAAAAGGGTTAGCCGGGGTTAGTCAGTTCACCAGAGTCACACAAGAACACAAACTGAGTGAAGCAATGGAAGACCAGCACTGCCTGTGTTTAGTAGGGATGTAATGATACCAGAAACTCACAATACGACATTATCATGATAAAGACTCCACGATACGATATATATCACGATCTTTATACAAGAGGAAAAAAGAGAAAATTTATTGTTAAAAATAACTATTTTATTCAAAAATATTGCATGTACACTGTACAGCATGTTACGTTTTTTAAACTTGGAAGCGTATCATAAAGTATCATAAACAAATCAACACAGTTGAACATGTGCTTTCATCAAATAGAAATAATGTAAACTCAGAAACACACAATCCCTCACTCACAGATACACAGAGAGACACAGAGAGAAAGAGAGAGGTGGGTAGAGATGTGTGTAAAAGAAAACCAAAACAAATAAAGCCCAGCCATTTCCCTGGAAGTCACAGAAACACACATTCACAGGAAAGCTCTGCTCCTGCGCTTTCATGTGATATGTGTGGCATTTCTGTGCGAGCCTGAATTCACGAGTAATCCATCCAAGAGTAATGTGTGTGCAAAGCCGTATGACAGCTTTGTTATACATTATTTTAGTGTAACTTTATCATTTTTTTCGCTGTGAAAACACTGGACTACTGACAAGCGCTCGGTCTTGTTGGAAAGCTATGATTTCGCTGTTTCACGTGATATGCGTGGCTTCTCGCTATGACGAAGGGTCACAATCAATCTCCTTACTTTGTTCGCTATTCTAGCATTTCTGTTCACTTGTCTTGTTTTCTCTGGTCATGCACGGGCAGAGTCGGAGGCTGAGCTGCAGGAGTCTGCTCTCACCTGCGCGTGCAGTTGCATGCAAAGGATTATGGGGAATGTAGTCGCACAGTCATAATCGGCTCTGTAGGAGAATGCAGCTATATAACTACTGTGGCATTCCCACGACGGTATTGAGAATTTATTTTATTGCGACACCGCAAAATTCGATATATCGTTACATGCCTAGTGTTTAGTGAGCCAAAATTACTGTTTTTGTCGGTGGAGTCTGGGGGCTTTGACAAGAGCATAGATGGAGAACTGAGGCTGTTAACAGCTTTCCCATCGCATCAAAACAGTGAAAATAGGGGCGTTGGCTTAGTGGTAGAGCAGGCGCCCCATGTACAAGGCTGTTGCCACAATTGCCCGGGTTCGACTCCAGCCTGTGGCCCTTTGCTGCATGTCACTCCCTCTCTCTCTCTCCCCCCTTCACACTTGTCTGTCCTATCTATTAAAGGCTAAAAAAAAAAAAATGCCCAAAAAAATCTTAAAAAAAATATATATATATTTTGAGTATAGAGTACACTTAGGGCCTTTCCACACCTGAAAGATTGGTCCTTATTGTCCGAACTTTTCTGTTTGATCCGAACAAAATTAACAGGCGTAAAACCTCTTAGAAACCATAGCCCAAACAGTCCAGCTTTGGTCTGATAAAAAGAGGTGGTCTCGGTGGTCTCGGTCCGGGTCAGACTGAAGCATGGTGCGGGTCTTTGTAGTGTGAAAACATTTTTATGATCATTTACAGGAAGTTTCAGTAGGTTTGATGAGAGCCGGAAACAAGGGAGGAAGGACGAAAAAATTAGCTATGGTACCAACTGGAGAACTTTGCAAGTCTTTAGATTTACTGAAACACGTTACTAAATTGACCTATGGCTAAGCCACGCCCCCCTCCACTCACTCAGGCAAACTATCAACATTCAGTGACCGGTGCTATGGCAGGTGTCACAGTATCCGGCATTTTGTAGGAGGCAATTGATGATTTTTAGAGACGTAACGATCAGATGTCTTTGAGAAGTAACCAAAAGGGCCTAAACTAGGCATTGGAGGGATATATTAATCATTTTAATGTTGAGAAGGTCAATGAAAAGCTTAAATTACAAGCCAAAATTTACAGGTCACAGTGTAAGCGTGATAAATCGCATCTTGTTGCCGTCACCATCAAAGACAACAAGATAGAGGATCAGCATTGTTCCACTGAAGTTAAGGTTTTTGGCTCGGAATATGAGTGAAGGGTAACAGCCTTTTTACCATCTTTACCAAGAGTGTTTCTTAGTTAGTTTGATGCTACAGTATTTACACTGAATCATTCAGCATAACGTTTCCCAACCTTTTGTTATCTCTATGATTACAGATAAGTTAATGAAGCTAAGCTCCAGAAGTTAACGTTAGCTTAACTAGAGCCCTTTGGACAACAGCTAACAATAATGTATGATCACCAAAGTACAAAACTAGAACAAAATAGGCTAATGAACTCCCAGCAAACAAGGTGACATGATGAACAATGCAGCTAGGGGTTAACGTTAGGCTAACTTTAGCTAACGTTAGCTAGAGATGTTAAAGATAACTTTATATTTTTTTCCAGCAAAGTGATAATATGTTGCCTCAAACACAATGTTGACTTACCTTAAAAACAGATGTAGACATCATTGTTAATCTTATTCACGTTGAGTTGATGTTGTGGTTACCACACGACTTTATCCAAAGGAGACACTTTTCTCCGTTGAAATGTGGTTTAAAGTGTAAAAAATACACCTCATCACCCAGCCTCTCAGGATACCTTGTGTCGGAGTTACATGTACCCCATGCACACCGTTTGACCATTTTTAAACTTCAAATCTCCGAAAAAGCTCATTAAAACTGAACAAAACTGACTTTCTGTAATGCATTTCAATGAACATCCAGGCAGAGAATGTCCGAGTGTATGGGAATGGCTATACACACTGTGATTGGCTCATCGCGTTTGAGGGCAGGGCTTAGCCATAGGTCAATTGTTGACAATAAAAGCTTTCTATGACATGAATGCATTGTGAACACTGAGAAGTCCAACGTTTTTAATTAAAAGTTAAAAGAACTGTTGACATTCCAAAAAGAGTAGTCTTGCCTGCTACAGTTTGAAACTGGCAACTCTTTTATGTTTTTTGCATAAAAGCTAAGTCTCAAGATGTAATAACAGTATAATAGTAAATCGCTCATGACAGCTCATCTCTTGTAATAGACTATGATTCACCTCACTCTTGGTTCCCAAAATGGAGTTGCCAAGCGTCACAATTAGGGCTGTCAGTCTTCCCCCAAAATCAGATTAGAATTTTTAATGTTTTTTATGTTAATTCAAATTTTGAATTATATTATTATATTAATTATATTCAATTTTTTCCTTGGTATAGGCTATAGCCTAGGCCTATCACCACATTTTTATATTTTTTGTGTTATAATGACGTTATTTCAATATTTTGCATTGCATCACATGCAAAAGTGACCGTCTCCGGCTGTGCAGCTGTGTCAGTACCGACACCGCTATGCTGACAAGCCGGAGACGTGTTGCTCCTCCTCACTTCAAGTCGCGGTCATTAACTTTTAACCTGCAAAGGCGGCAGTGCCGCAGCATTGTATGAATTTATGAAAGCCCTTGTGAACTTTTCAATAGTTAGCCTACACATTAAAACAATATTTATTTGCAATTACTCTATTGAACGACCTCGAAGCATGAGCAAATGGGCTGTGTCACTTTGAATCAAAGAGATGCTCCCTGTCACTGTCACCACAGGGCTGACAGGGCACCCTCCGCTGAGAAGAGAGAGAGGGGAGGAGAGGAGACGAGATGGATTGTAGGTCTGTTTGTAAACGGGGCTTATCTGACAGTCATGTATTTCCCCAAAAAACATCTCTTAATGCATGGTAGAGCGCCATTTTTTTTTTTTCCCCAAATATTCGAACCTTAGTTTCCAACTTCGAATATGCTTATTTTTACAATAATTCGAATTGTTTTCGAATAGCAAAGTTCGTTCTGACAGCCCAAGTCACACTAGCGCTTGTAGCTTTCTCCTTCTCTCCTGCTGGTAACAAATTGACTTTAATTGAAGTGCATTCCTGTGGGGCATCAGTAGCGTAGTGGATAGTGCCGGCGCCCCATGTACAGAGGCATTGCCTCGCTGCAGCAGTCACGGGTTCGAGTCCGGCCTGCGACCCTTTGCTGCATGTCTATCTCCCCATTTCACACGCTGTCCTATCGTTAAAGCCCACAAAAATAATCTTTAAAAAAAAAAAAAGAGTATTCCTGTGGCATTCATGTGGCGAATCAGCTCATCAGTGATGAGCTTTAAGTTGGCGCAGTTGATAATGACGCCACAATAATAAAAACAAAGTGGCAAAGAAGTGAATCTGCCTGGAACACAATGCATTGAAGTCAGCCAGTCCACAAACCAATCAAATACGGGGAGGTGCAGCACACGTAGGAGATGACGACAAGGCGTAAGTTAGTCATGAAAAGTTCTGTGGTGCACTCTCACTATTGCAATGTGAAACCAAAACTAACCGTATCAGAGGAACACAATTAAACAACAACATGAACTTTTGTTGGTACCATGGTGCAGACTTTCAGGTCTGAAAAGGACCTTAAATGGATATTGATTTTTTTTTTTTTTTTTAAGGTGGCTAAAATGCATTTTGTTGCAGACCCCTTCCACAACAGTACATTGCTCAGCTTTTGTGTCACACTCCAACCTGCTTCTCCAAACTGAGGGCATGCTGACCGACACCTACTGTATGTAATACACTGACTACGGATAAGTACCCCATACAACCCCACTTTAAAAGATCCAAAGTATCTGTTTAATCAGAAAGTAAGGCCCAATCCCATTTCTCATTTTCGCCCCTACCCCTCTTTTTCGAGTGCCCCTTGCCCCTTGCAACAAAGTTACAAGGGGTAGGGGTTGAAATATTCCCCTGTGAAATGGGACAACCGTTCATACCCAGAAACCTCACAACTAGCGTTTTTTTGGTTTTGTTTTGTTTTGGGTTTTTTTTTAATGTTTGTTAGAACAAATGTACAGTGGTGGAAAAAAGTTTTCGGACACCCCATGCGTTTGTGAAATATTGCATTAAGAATCACTCTTAGTCCTTCAAGTGCAATTTCTTTTAGTACAATGACAGCCAAAATACTATATAAATCCTAAAAAAGCCATTAAAAACTTAAAATTGATTGGTTCCATAAAAATACATAAGAAATTTTGAGTATTGGGTCATTTTGGTACCAGTGATGAAGGTTGTTCTTTTTATTAAAAGACACAATTTTTGTTGCCAAGCTTCGTGTCTACATAAAGCCAGCACATTTGAAAGTTCTTCAGACACAAAAATGGCTAAAACAAGGAACCTAACGCAGGAAACACGCCTGAAGATAAAGATTCTCAGCCAGGAAGGATACAGCTGCCGATGCAGTCCTTCAGCAGTTGGATACACTCTGCAGAAATACAGACGAACCAACAGCTTGGAAGACAAACCAAGATCTGGGCGTCCAAGGGTTTCTTCAGGAAGAAATGACCGCATCCTGATCATGCATGCATGTGCAGGCAAAACCGCTGAATGACATCACAGGAGCTTCAGCAACAGTGGTCAAACCAAACTGGTGTCCAGTGTTCCACCCGCACTGTACATGGCCGACTTTTAGATCATGGCTTAAGGTTCTATGAGGCTATCAAGAAGCCCCTGATCAATGAGAGACAGAGGTTAGCCCGGCGTCGTTGGGCCCAGGCACACAAGAACTGGACAGCCAGGAATTGGAAGAAGATTTTGTGGTCAGATGAGTCCAGTTTCCAGCTTTATCTTTCTCCTACTAATGTGAGGGTACGCAGAAGGCCAGGCGAAGCATTATCTCCAGCATTTACAGTACCTACTGTCAAGAATGGTGGAGGCAGTATCATGGTTTGGGGATGCATGAGTGCTGCTGGTGTTGGTCATCTCACTGTCTGTGATGGCACATTGAACTCTACCAAGTATTGTACCATTCTCCAAACCCACATGCTCCCTTCTGCTCGTGCACTGTTCCGTCGAGGTAAAAACTGGATGTTTCAACAAGATAATGCCCCTTGCCACACATCCAAGGCCAGTAGAACTTGGCTGCAGGAGCACAGTATCCAGGTCTTAGAGTGGCCAGCTCAATCCCCGGACATGAGCCCCATTGAAAATCTGTGGTGGATTATCAAAAGGTCTGTTTCAAAGCATAAACCAAAGAATTTAGAAGAATTAAAAGCAGTAATTCAAGAAGAATGGGACAAGATTACCCCTCAACAGTGTGAAAGACTCGTGGGGAACATGCCAGCCAGGATTAGAGCTCTACTACGTGCCAATGGCAGGACTACTAAATATTAATTTGATGATGTGATGGTTTATTTATTTTTTGTTCAGTTTTGAACACATTCTCTGTTATTTGTTGACTTTGATACCGACAATGTTGAGAACTGACATATTGAAACTGTCAAGAATTTAGTTTTGTTAGTTTTTCTTGTAAACAATAAACAAAAAAATATAATTTGTATTTGTTTGTATCTGTCTAATGCAGCCCAACTTTTGAAACACAAAAAAGATTTTTCCACAAATATTTCATGATAATATTTGAGATTGTGTAAAATGTTAAGGGTGTCCGAAAACTTTTTTCCACCACTGTATATAATACATTGAAACGACATTTCTGATGGTTATCATAGTCTTTAAATATTTAGTTACGAAGAAAATACTTACATTTATGGTTTTCTTTCATTGTCTCTGAATCAGCCTTCCCTGCCATCTTGCCAGTGATTCACAAGGCATTCTGGGAGATTTCTCGTAGCACTCGCTTTGAATTGTGCCTCTGAAAAAACTCCGTTTGGATATAGCCCTAGCACTCCGCCCTTCCCCTCTGCCTCAGTGAGAATCGGGACATCCCTACCCCTATGCATGAACGCGCAAAACGGAGGGGTAGGGGCAAGTGTTAGGGTTAAGGGGTGTATTGGGATTGGGCCTAATACTTAGATAATCTTGTCTTTTCTTTCTCATATGTAGGCCTATTAGTTTCTTTTTGGTTCTGGACTTTTGGTCAAACCAAATGAGACATCAGCTTGGACACTGGGAACTGACGGATAATGGAAACTGCGATTTGCAGAATACAGTTTTTCGTCATTTGCTTGAACACATTTGTCCATTCAGAAGTGACTTTTTCAAAACTGACTGTTACACATACTCTGTTTAAAATGACCCATTTTGTTTTCAAAATGCAGGGGTTAAAGTTCTCCGGCACAGCGCCAGATTTCCAGCGTGGCGAAGTTTCTGTCCGGCACGGGCAGAAGTGCTCTGCAGTGCGAGCATTTCACTCGCATTTGCCCCTAAAAATATATATATGTGCAAACCGGGAAAATGATTTAGACGCACAGTGTGCAAGTAAACACAGCCTACTGTTTACCATACTCTGCATCAGACGTTTTTTCATTGATAACCAATCAAATAAATGTATTTTAAAACTCGCTCCTTTGGCTCTGATACAGCTGTCTCCCTCCCTGCCTGCAGTCCCCACTGCACTGGGCTTTGTAACAATGTCCCGCCTACAGCCCCCTCTGATTGGTTACACGGCACAAGTGATAGCCAATCAACACTGACGCCTGTGCATGCTTTCACATCATTTCACATTGAGACACAGAGCACAGACGGAGCAGGAGAGGCTCCAGTAAGCCAGCTGTAATTTTGATCAAGGTCTTTTTATTTTGTTTTTACAATTTACAATTTAACATACAGTACAGGCCAAAAGTTTGGACACACCTTCTCATTCAATGCGTTTTCTTTATTTTCATGACTATTTACATTGTAGATTCTCACTGAAGGCATCAAAACTATGAATGAACACATGTGGAGTTATGTACTTAACAAAAAAAGGTGAAATAACTGAAAACATGTCTTTATATTCTAGTTTCTTCAAAATAGCCACCCTTTGCTCTGATTACTGCTTTGCACACTCTTGGCATTCTCTCCATGAGCTTCAAGAGGTAGTCACCTGAAATGGTTTTCCAACAGTCTTGAAGGAGTTCCCAGAGGTGTTTAGCACTTGTTGGCCCCTTTGCCTTCACTCTGCGGTCCAGCTCACCCCAAACCATCTCGATTGGGTTCAGGTCCGGTGACTGTGGAGGCCAGGTCATCTGCCGCAGCACTCCATCACTCTCCTTCTTGGTCAAATAGCCCTTACACAGCCTGGAGGTGTGTTTGGGGTCATTGTCCTGTTGAAAAATAAATGATCGTCCAACTAAACGCAAACCGGATGGGATGGCATGTCGCTGCAGGATGCTGTGGTAGCCATGCTGGTTCAGTGTGCCTTCAATTTTGAATAAATCCCCAACAGTGTCACCAGCAAAACACCCCCACACCATCACACCTCCTCCTCCATGCTTCACAGTGGGAACCAGGCATGTGGAATCCATCCGTTCACCTTTTCTGCGTCTCACAAAGACACGGCGGTTGGAACCAAAGATCTCAAATTTGGACTCATCAGACCAAAGCACAGATTTCCACTGGTCTAATGTCCATTCCTTGTGTTTCTTGGCCCAAACAAATCTCTTCTGCTTGTTGCCTCTCCTTAGCAGTGCTTTCCTAGCAGCTATTTGACCATGAAGGCCTGATTCGCGCAGTCTCCTCTTAACAGTTGTTCTAGAGATGGGTCTGCTGCTAGAACTCTGTGTGGCATTCATCTGGTCTCTGATCTGAGCTGCTGTTAACTTGCGATTTCTGAGGCTGGTGACTCGGATGAACTTATCCTCAGAAGCAGAGGTGACTCTTGGTCTTCCTTTCCTGGGTCGGTCCTCATGTGTGCCAGTTTCGTTGTAGCGCTTGATGGTTTTTGCGACTCCACTTGGGGACACATTTAAAGTTTTTGCAATTTTCCGGACTGACTGACCTTCATTTCTTAAAGTAATGATGGCCACTCGTTTTTCTTTAGTTAGCTGATAGGTTCTTGCCATAATATGAATTTTAACAGTTGTCCAATAGGGCTGTGTATTAACCTGACTTCTGCACAACACAACTGATGGTCCCAACCCCATTGATAAAGCAAGAAATTCCACTAATTAACCCTGATAAGGCACACCTGTGAAGTGGAAACCATTTCAGGTGACTACCTCTTGAAGCTCATCGAAAGAATGCCAAGAGTGTGCAAAGCAGTAATCAGAGCAAAGGGTGGCTATTTTGAAGAAACTAGAATATAAAACATGTTTTCAGTTATTTCCCCTTTTTTTGTTAAGTACATAACTCCACATGTGTTCATTCATAGTTTTGATGCCTTCAGTTAGAATCTACAATGTAAATAGTCATGAAAATAAAGAAAACGCATTGAATGAGAAGGTGTGTCCAAACTTTTGGCCTGTACTGTATATTTACAAAAAAAAAAAAGTTTGTCAGTTTCAACATTAAATATCTTTTCTTTGTACTGTATTGAGTAGAATATAGGTCAAAAAGGATTTGGAAATCATTGCATTTCATTTCTAATTTATGTTTAACACAGCGTCCCAACATTTTTGGAATTGGAGTTGTAACAGTTCAATGACTCAAATGCTCTTACTTTAATGGAGCGCAAACATAATACACATGGACTTCCAAAGTAAATGATAAAAATGCAGCAATATTTGCAATTTAAGGGACACAACTTAAGGGGACACATTCAAGGAAACGTAAGCTTGGCCACCAAATCGGCACTCCGGGAGATGGCACGACTATCTCTCACAAAACAGATGGCAGCTTGTTCTGCCAAGGTGAGGTAAACAGCCAATCATCAGCTGTTATCATGAAAAGTCAAATCAGAGGGGCATTTCTTCCTCAGACTACAGAAAGCACAAAATTTAAATCTCAATGACTGACCTTGTTTGATTTTATCAGTAGATTTACAACAAACTACCAGAACTTGCTTCGAGATTGTTGATATGACAAAATATTAAGGTTGGGCTTGGAAAATGTGAACTTTGTCCTTGGGTGAAACATTTGTCAATCCATGGGGAGTAACAATAGTCAAGTGTTAACTATTGGCACATTCTGTTTATACAGCAATGCATGCATTTATCTTGTCTGCCAGGAACAAATGTTTGTCTTTTCGTCAACTCAGTTCACCTGCATTCATGGGCATCTATGGTCAACAACCAGAAACAATTAAATATTTATAACAATGAAAACAACACATTTCTTGTCCTGAATAGGGGTGGGCGATATGGCCCTAAAATAATATCCCCATATGTCAGGGTATTATAGCCATAACAATATTCTTGACAATGTGACAAATTAGTAAAAAAAAAAAAAAAATGAATTCATTATTAATTTAAGAACAAAGATTTGCGACACAGTAAGTGATAAAATTTTACATGTCAACCTAACAATTTGCCTTCAAATATTCAGTAAAAACCAAAGAAAAATGATCTCTCATTTCTTTAGTTTGTAAACAATGACAGTAACTCAAAGTGAGATTCAGATTCTGTACACTAAATAATAGTTCAACAAAATAAAATCAACCGAGGTACACATTTAAACAGCTCCCAAATACAAAAAAGTACCCTGGGTCTGTATATATTTAAATCAACAAGTGATTTCCTTCTCTTTTAGCAAAATCCTAAATGATTGAGTTGGTTTTTTTTTTGTTTTTTTTTTTTCACCTGGACCTTTACGCTCTGCCATTTTGGCTCTAATCACTAGGGCCCAACCGATATGGATTTTTTGGGGCTGATGCCGATTCCGATATTATGGAATAAAAAAAATCCGATAACCGATATATTGGCCGATAATTTTTTTTGCGTTTTTCAATTTAAAAAAACCCAAAATACCTGCTTTTGATGGCTTAAATATAGTTCAAACACTTGTTACAAAGATAAAAATTGAAGGAAGAACATTTTACTATTTTCAAATACTTTTATTAACACAAATTGTGCGGAACAAGCAGCATATGAACAATTTGAACACAAAATAAATCAAAAATATGATGTGCAAAAAGGCAGTAAACCTCTGGGAAATAAAATAATCATGCAAAGTCTACATGAATTAAGACATTCACATGTATGTTCACAGTACCAGAGTTCTTATTATTATTGCCAATTTAACAGAGGTAGGTTATAGTGCAAAAAGTAACACAAGGACATCATTTCTAAGTGAAACACCATATTCCCTGCATTTTATTATTAATGAAAATATAAATGTTAACATCAGCGTCAATTGGCCAACTTTTGGCTGATTGCCGATTACACTCTAATGGTTATAATCGGCCGATTAAATTGGCTGGCCGATAAATCGGTCGGGCCCTACTAATCACCATGCTGTAACCTCTGACAAGCTGTGATGCTAGCATAACTATCGCACATTCACATATATGTAATTTTTGGGCGAGCTGCGAGCGTCACATAGGTTTACATTGCCAAACGTTTAATCACTTGACGACACTGAGGAGAGGGAGGGACTAGTGATGTCTCGGTTCCTAACGAAATGGCTCTTAGAGCCAGCTTTTTGAAGTGAACGACGGGAGCCGGCTCCTGATTGGGAGCTGGTTTGGGTTTTTTTTCTCTCTTTTTTTCTGTTCAAGCCGCATGTGATTGGTCAATATGTGTGGTGCCGTCTGTGTGTCTGCGCTGAGCAGAAGGGGGAGGGGCGGGTGTTACAGACACACACAGCTCAGTGAGCACACGAACAGGAGGGAGACTCATAGTGGGAGCAGGGCACTGCCGTGCTGACAAAATTATATATGTTATCGGGGCTATTCGTCATGATATTGGACTTATCGATAACATACATAATTTTGTCAGCACGGCAGTGCCCCACTCCCACTATGAGACCTGAATGGCCTGCAGTGAATGCTGCGTTCAAGTGGCGTCGGCATAATCAGAAAAACTCTTTCTGACTGGGAAAATTCAAGAATACCCCCCTCATGTTGGAAAACAACTCGTTAACTTGGTCATAATTTCACACAGACGCGCACACTCTCTCTCTCACACATACACACACAGACACGCACACTCCTTCTCTCTCACACACACACAGATGCACAGACTCTCTCTCACACTAGTGTTGCACGGTATACTGGTACCAACGGTAGACTGCGGCACTAAAACTCCACAGTACATATGGTACCATAATGTTGGATTGTGTGATCAGTTCAAAGTCCAGTCGCAAGAGGCTGAGTGTCCATGCGCTGTCCAATAACGGCGAATCCTGCCGGTTGTGGGTTGAACAGGGGTCACAGACACAGACAGGAATACGTATTCCTGTCAAATACGGCAGCCATAGTGCTCCGCGGCGCAAGATAAGGCTCCAGGTCCAATAATGTTCTCTTGTTGGCGTCATGACTGCCCAGAAGTACCTGGACAGCCGAGCCGTGGCGGCACACAGGTATGTGGCATGTCAGAGGAGAAACGAGCCGTTCACATTACTCTTTGTGGCAGGTAACGGTCCACAAACCTCAGCGCACTTTGGGGACTGTTCTTTACTTATGAAGGGACTGCTCTTTACTTGTCAGGGGAGCAGGGTGGCTGGTTGATTTTTATTTTATTTATTTATTTTATTTTGATCCCCCCTATGTTAATCACTTATCGATGCTGTTTTTGAAGTATGATTAAGTCAGTAAGTAATTTATTCCATTGAAATATCATTGATGTATTATAGAAAAGTGATTTATCTTTTTATAAATGACAAAAGGCACATCTGCCTCATTTTTGCTGTGGTATCGTGATACTACTCAGAACCGTGATACTGTCACTAGTATCATACCGTGGGTCCCAGATGCTCTCTCTCTCTCTCTCTCTCTCTCTCTCTCTCTCTCTCTCTCTCTCTTTCTTTCTTTCTTTCTTTCTTTCTTCTAATATGAGATAAAAGAACAACTGAACCTCATTTACCTTAGTAAAAAGGTATTCATTTGAATGGAACCATAAGCCAAAATTCTTTAAACTCATTTTTTTGTTACTATGGAATGCACTTTGCACACAGTTTGTTTACATAGACAAGTCTAACTTGTTCAGTGCAATCATTTTCTATATATATTTATTTTTTTGAACTTCTGGAATTAACTTTTTCAGTTTGTAATCCTGATGCATGTATTTGCATCAGTTCAAGGGGCCTTTATTTTTATATCAGTAAGTAATGCACCTTATTTAAATTGATGTTCATTTGAGATATCAAATAGTTTTTTTTTTTGGTTTGATATCTTTTCAAAAATGTTTGAGATGCTTGCCAATAGAAAAATACATATCTCTTCATTTAAAGGGTCAAAACTGTTTTGGTTTCGTTCATAGTATTGATGTCATGATCTTAGAGATAGATATATATATATATATATATATATATATATATATATATATATATATATATATATATATATATATATATATACACTACAGGCCAAAAGTTTGGACACACCTTCTCATTCAATGCGTTTTCTTTATTTTCATGACTATTTACATTGTAGATTCTCACTGAAGGCATCAAAACTATGAATGAACACATGTGGAGTTATGTACTTAACAAAAAAGGTGAAATAACTGAAAACATGTTTTATATTCTAGTTTCTTCAAAATAGCCACCCTTTGCTCTGATTACTGCTTTGCACACTCTTGGCATTCTCTCCATGAGCTTCAAGAGGTAGTCACCTGAAATGGTTTCCACTTCACAGGTGTGCCTTATCAGGGTTAATTAGTGGAATTTCTTGCTTTATCAATGGGGTTGGGACCATCAGTTGTGTTGTGCAGAAGTCAGGTTAATACACAGCCGACAGCCCTATTGGACAACTGTTAAAATTCATATTATGGCAAGAACCTATCAGCTAACTAAAGAAAAACGAGTGGCCATCATTACTTTAAGAAATGAAGGTCAGTCAGTCTGGAAAATTGCAAAAACTTTAAATGTGTCCCCAAGTGGAGTCGCAAAAACCATCAAGCGCTACAACGAAACTGGCACACATGAGGACCGACCCAGGAAAGGAAGATCAAGAGTCACCTCTGCTTCTGAGGATAAGTTCATCCGAGTCACCAGCCTCAGAAATCGCAAGTTAACAGCAGCTCAGATCAGAGACCAGATGAATGCCACACAGAGTTCTAGCAGCAGACCCATCTCTAGAACAACTGTTAAGAGGAGACTGCGCGAATCAGGCCTTCATGGTCAAATAGCTGCTAGGAAAGCACTGCTAAGGAGAGGCAACAAGCAGAAGAGATTTGTTTGGGCCAAGAAACACAAGGAATGGACATTAGACCAGTAGAAATCTGTGCTTTGGTCTGATGAGTCCAAATTTGAGATCTTTGGTTCCAACCGCCGTGTCTTTGTGAGACGCAGAAAAGGTGAACGGATGGATTCCACATGCCTGGTTCCCACTGTGAAGCATGGAGGAGGAGGTGTGATGGTGTGGGGGTGTTTTGCTGGTGACACTGTTGGGGATTTATTCAAAATTGAAGGCACACTGAACCAGCATGGCTACCACAGCATCCTGCAGTGACATGCCATCCCATCCGGTTTGCGTTTAGTTGGACGATCATTTATTTTTCAACATGACAATGACCCCAAACACACCTCCAGGCTGTGTAAGGGCTATTTGACCAAGAAGGAGAGTGATGGAGTGCTGCGGCAGATGACCTGGCCTCCACAGTCACCGGACCTGAACCCAATCGAGATGGTTTGGGGTGAGCTGGACCGCAGAGTGAAGGCAAAGGGGCCAACAAGTGCTAAACACCTCTGGGAACTCCTTCAAGACTGTTGGAAAACCATTTCAGGTGACTACCTCTTGAAGCTCATGGAGAGAATGCCAAGAGTGTGCAAAGCAGTAATCAGAGCAAAGGGTGGCTATTTTGAAGAAACTAGAATATAAGACATGTTTTCAGTTATTTCACCTTTTTTTGTTAAGTACATAACTCCACATGTGTTCATTCATAGTTTTGATGCCTTCAGTGAGAATCTACAATGTAAATAGTCATGAAAATAAAGAAAACGCATTGAATGAGAAGGTGTGTCCAAACTTTTGGCCTGTACTGTACATTCATTCTGAATGCTGCTGGCTTTGAACTTTGAGGGAGTAACAATTTGGATGGTCCTTTTCCTCTTAAGCCCGGAGGACACGACGTCCATTATTTACATAACCAATCTGAAATGTGTACTTGTCAGACCACAGCACACTTTTCCACTTTGTGTCAGTCTGTCTCAGATGAGCTTGTACCCAGAGAAGTTGGCAGTGTTTCTGGATGTTGTTGATATATGGCTTTCACTTTGTATGGTAGAGTCTTTTCTTGCATTCGTAGATGCAGTGATCAGCTATGTTTACTGACAGTGGCTTTCCAAAGTGTTCTGGAGCCCATGTAGTAATATCCTTTTATACAGTCATGTTGTGTTTAGAAACTTTATTCTGATACTGTTGTAATATTTGCGCTCGCAGTTATTCACAAAGTGGTGAATCTTGCGCTGCACTTGCTTTTCAATGACTGAGCCATTGCAGATCCCCCTTTCATACCCAACAATGATACTTAACTCTGTTACAACAAACCTGTTTACCTGTGGAATGTTCCAAACAGGTGGGTTTTTTTTGTTTTGTTTTGTGTTTTTTTTTTGTTTTTTTGAGCATTTCACAATTTTCCCAGTCTTTCGATGCCCGTTTAAACTTTTTTGGAGCATGTTGCAGGCATCAAATTCAGAATGAGTGTACATCTCCAAAAAAACAATAAATTTTATTAGTTTGAACTTGAAATATCTTGTCTTAGTACTGAATTCAATTAGACATAAGTTGAAAATTATTTGCAAATCATTGCATTCTGTTTTTAATTCACATTTTACACAGCACCCAAACTTTTTTAATCAGGGGTGTACAAGAATAGTATTTGTAATAAGTGACAGTTGCTGTTTTGACTCTATAGTAGCTGTTTGCCTCACAATATGACTTGCATCATCTCAATTCTGTACATCCCCAGTTTGCTGTAGTATACTTTGAAGAGACAGAAAGATGAGAATTGCAGTGAGATTAAGGGCGCTGACAGGTGAAATGTTGTGTTGCACTTAGGGCTGGGCAATATGGCCTAAAAAAAAATCTCAGATTTTTTCACAACCAGTCCGATTCACGATTTAAATCGATTTCCCCCCTCTACTTAAAATAATAAAAATATTTGCGGCCTGGTAGCACGTACCTGGGCTCCAAAACTTTCAGCATGTGAATAAACCCCGGCTTTTCCACAGTAAATATGGGCACCATATCTCCTGCAAGATACATCGTGACTACATCTGTGATCGCTTTCCACTGGGCCCCTTTCTCATCATACAGCAGTGCCCCCCCCCACCTTCATTTTATTTTCTATATAGCTCCAGATCACAACAGAAGTCATTTAAGGTCACCTTTCCTACAGAACATGTCTATACCCTGTCCTTTCATTAAACTAACTAAAGAGCCTTATGTTATTTATTAGTGTTGGGTCAGTATGAGAAAATTTTCGCCACTTGGGGGCACAGTTGACTCATTTAAAATAAAAAAACAACCACAGGACAACAGAGTGACAGTAACACGTTTCTTTTATTCCTTACAAATAAATTTGCAGGTTTAGCTTACTCAGTCAGTGCAAACAGGGGTTGCCTCCTTCGTCTGGCTCAAAGCCAAAATGTTGCCATATTGGCGTATTCTTTGATTTCTTCGAGACTAAATTGTCCGCCATTATCGACTCCCCGTTACTGTTAAACAAACTCCAGGCTACAGTAGAGGCCTCGGCGCATGCGTGCTCGCACCCTCTAGCTCAGTCCCCGCCCCACCCCCACCCCCTCTCTCTCCTGCTCGCTGTGCGCTTGAGGAAGAGGCAGACACAGGCTGTAAAATGACGCATGCGGTCCGGTCGGTCTCAAAAAAAGAAAAAAACCTGGTCCAAGACAGACTACCGAACCGAATTGGTATTACCGAGAACTGACCCAACCCTATTATTTATCTTTACACAACGGTGTGTCAGTTCTGTCTCTACACGGTGCACGTTTACAATACTCCTCTGCTCTGTGTCGCGCATGGCGGAGTTCTGCCCCAATGCGCGCGTGCACACACACACACACACAGGTGAGCACACGGAGCGCGGTTCGGGATGCATTTTCCCGTGTCCAAGACAATTATAACCGAGCCTGGCCCAAACCTGCAGCACGGCACTGAACACACAGTCTATAGGCCCGTTTCCACTGCAGGAACTTCGGGGTAATTTTACGGGACCGTTGGTGCGTGTCTCCACTTCAGGAGCCACCCCCGAAGGACAGCGTTTCGGAACTTTTACAGGGCCTAAACAAGTCCCTGCCTCGGAGTAGGTACTCAAAACATGTGACGTTTTGTAATTACTATGGTTATCGTAGATTACCTGGGCTAACCGTTAGCTGTTAGCGGTGTCTGTATTAACTCATTAGCTCAATATACAGTCCTTAAAAAAAAACACTTTTTTCCAGCGGATATCTTAGTTTCAGCATGATTGAGCTAGCAAAGCAGTTTTGTGTTGCTACGCTGAACAAAAATATAAACGCAACACTTTTGTTTTTGCTCCCATTTTTCTTGGGCTGAACTCAAAGATCTAAAACATTTTCTATACACACAAAAGACCATTTCTCACAAATATTATTCACAAATCTGTCTAAAATCTGCGTTAGTGAGCACTAGAAAATGTTTCAGATCTTTGAGTTCAGCTCATGAAAAATGGGAGCAAAAACAAAAGTGTTGCATTTATATTTTTGTTCAGTGTATGTGTGGTATTTATTCAGTTTTGGGAAATCACGATGTCTAGAATGCATCAGTAGTGGCTGCAGCTGACAGGGACAGCTAACAGCAGCAGCAAAGCTAACATCAGGACATCATCTGTTAAAAGCCTCCCGTTGTCGGATACGACATGAAACTACTCCAGTACGCTCAATCATGTTTTAACTAAGACATCCGCTGGAAAAAAATATTTTTTTTCATGGACCGTTTATTGAGTTATTGAGTTAATACAGACACCGCTAACGGCTAACAGCTAACTGCGTCCCTACGTCGCCCCGGTCAAAAATGGTCGCACAACGATTACGTCACATCCAGAGCCTGGTAACTTTACAGGAACCTTCCTACTACTCCGCTCTCTCAGTGGAGACAGTGCGGTTGAGAGGGCCGAGCGAGAGGACGTTCCTGTAGTAGTTCCTGCCCCCCAAATAGTACCAGGAGCTTCTTCAGTGGAAACGGGCCTTATGGAGAGGAGCCTGTGTTGCGTTAAGGCGTTGTCACATAAATAACAAATTCAAGCACTTGAATAGGGATATTTTCGTAGGGAGCAACACCTCTCGCACTCGGCAGCATGCCTCTGTTTGAGGTGCTGCAGTAAACTGGTAGTACTGCTACCTTGGGTAGCAACAGCCTTCAAACACACTTTGCAGCGGGTTGCTGTTTATTCTTTGTCTGACGCCACAAAACCGAACTCATTCCCTTTCTTGGGAACGAGTTCTTCCCCGCTCGCTGCCATGATGTTTGTGTATCAAGTGCGGGGGGGAGGGGTGAGCCCACTATGAACTACAGGAGCCCAGCAGGGAGCGTCGGTGGCAGATTTTAAAGAGAAACTCGATTTTCATTAAAACAAATCGACCTAAACTACAAATTCGAATTAATCGATAAAATCGATTTATCGCCCAGCCCTATTTGCACTAATGGATGAGTATGACGAAGAGAAAGGAACCAGAGAGCTGATATCTTTGTTTATTTCTGGTATGTAAAAAACTGTTGAGGGAAACAAAAGCCCTGATCAGCACCAATTGCAATTTTCATCCCGAAGCTGTGTTCTTTACATGAAGACTCTTTGTCCATAATTCATCATGTTTGTTTGTTTTGTCCTTCTTTGACTGACAGGTGCAGTTTCAGAAGGTCCAGCAGCTTCGTTTGACTCAGTCACGGGCACAGTACTATGGCTCTCTGCCCAACGTCAATCAGATTGGAAACACCAACACCGAATTCCAGGTGAAATCTCATTGCAGTCAAAATATACAGCACCAACATATACTAGGAATTCAGTATTCAGTATTAACACCCCTCTTAGATAGTTGGCAAAACTAAACATTATGGCAGACTTTGGCATTTTATGGCCCCCGGGCCACATCTGGCCCTTTGGCAGTCCGTATCTGGCCCACATGAGGTCAATCAGAAATTAGAAATCAAAGGCTAAAAAAGTGCATGGCATGCACACAATTCAAGGCGATTTATGTGTGTGCGTGCGTGCTTACGCACCTTCACAGGGATGTGTTTGACAAAAGACACCGAGTTAGCTTTCGAAAATGAAAGCTTATGGTAGAAAAAGTAAGGTAGATACAGAATGTAGAGTTTTAAACAAGACAAGAACATCTAAGTATTTGTTCACTGAAGTCAAAGGCAATGCCGTGTGCTTAGTCTGTGGAGCACAGGTTGCTGTATTTAAGGATTACAATTTGAATCACCACCACATGACTAAACAAGTGGGCACTAGCAGCTGATGCTTTGCTAGCTAAGCTGCAAAACTAACAGGGATTTTTTTTTACCAAGCTTCACACATCCAGGGATGGAGCAGTCAAGACCTGTTATGTCAAAATTGCAAAAAACAGTAAGCCATTTTCTGATGGGGAGTTTATCAAAGAATTCTTGGTGGATTCTGCAGCGCTACTATGTCCCAAGAAAAGAGATGTTTGCGAATGTGCCCCTGCCCCACTCCTGATGAACTGTAACGAGGAGGATCGAGGACATTGCGGGAAATGTGGAGCTTCAGCTGCAAAACAAAGCAGACAATTTTGACTTTTTCTCCCTGGCTTTGGGTGAGAGCTGCCCAGTTACTCGTCACTGTATGTGGGGTAACGAAGGAGATGATGGAGGAGCTGGCAGTAATGTGGTCAGTGAAAGGAATGACAACCAGGAGTGATTTGCTCATGGAGGTAAATGCATGCTTGGACAAGCTGGGACTGAAATGGGATAAACTTGCAGGTGTTACAGCGGATGGTTGTCCAAATCTGAAGGGAATCTGAAGCGGATTCAGGATAAAGTGACTGAAATGAACCCCCAGAAATTGGTATTTTTTCATTGTATTATACACCAGGAGGTGTTGTGTAAGTCAGTGCTAAAAGTTAACCATATTATTGATGTTGTAAGATAAGATAACATAAGATAATATAAACTTTATTGTCCCAAGCGGGAAATTTGTTTTCGGCACATAGTGCGACATAGCTGCATAGCAGATACAACCATCATATACAAACAATACACACAGTTGTCAACCATGTAGTACGCAAGGCGCAGATTTGAATAACATAATAGTGCAATGAGGACTACTAGATGAAATAAATGTAACTAAAGTAGTTAACTTCATCAGGGCATTGAATCACAGACAGTTTGTTGCAGTGTGAGACTGACCATTGTGTCATAGGCTGCCACACAGCTGTAAGATGGCTCAGCCTGGGCAACGTGCTTAAGAGTATAGGGCCCGAGGACAGAGATTCAGGAGTTCTGTGAGGGGGGCGTGGAACTACAACCTCCCCCACCACAATCACACGTGGAACCACCTTTGGCAGAGGCTTGGGAGATACCGGACACGACACCTGTGGCTTAGGTGCTGGTATCTCCAGGTGCTGTTTGGTGGCAGCCAACAGCAACTCCACCAGGATAGGCATTCCCATGTCGTCACTGGGGTGTACCTACAAACACAAAACAATGACAAAAAAAAAAAAAAAATTAAATATTATTTTGAAAAGTGTGACTTTTACTGTCAAACATACTGTGTTGAATAATTTTCTATTTATGATATGAAAATAATATATTCTACTTACACCATCACAGCACCACAACTTGCGGTTGTTCGGGGGAAGCGGTCAGCGTGGTGAAAATATTTCACACCTTAAAAAAAAAAGGAACAAGAAAAGAAACAGTTTTTGAAAAACACATTTTAAAAAGGCAATGTCAACTTTCTTATTAGAAAACCATAATGGGTATAATATTAGAAATTATATGTAAAATATATAATTCTCATAAGCCTTCATAAAACTGTTTAGAACCATGTATCATTATTTTCAAACATACCGAGACCTGCTGACACACGGTGAAATTCATGCCGGAAAAACTCTTGGATATCCCCCGGGACTGTCAAGTGTGGGACAAGGTCCCAGCGAAATCCTAAACAAAGTAATAATGGTTAATGACAAAATCATACTGACCTGTACACATCTGCCTCATTAAAAAGAATACATGAATAACCTACCTGTGCAGTTGGCCAGACGCTGCAGACAGTGGCCAGGCCAAAAGCTATGCCTCCTTGCTTAGGCGTCTTGCTGGCCATCAGGTTGTTCCTAGGGGCCATGACACAGACAGCGTCAGAGATCCGAGGAAGAACAGCATTTTCATCCTCAATCCTGAGCTGGTCAGTGCACGCCCCTGGAGTGGACATGACGCCAAAGGTGTTGCAATCCTCTGGCATCAGCACAATCCCATCTGCAAGGGAGTGCAGATGGGACGCCCCTACAAGAAGAACAAGCTGGAACAAAAGACAGGATTTCTTTTAGGCTGAAAACACACAACTAAAACTTCTAATCATCAGTGAAGTCTTCATGAATTGTACATACTGTCTTGCCTGGGACCTCAACTGGAATGACCAATTTATGCTGGCGCCCAGTGTGCTCAGAAATTGACCGTTTGTGCACTTTGTAGCACCACCCTGTGCCACAAGCTGTTGATGAACATAAAATGGTTTAAAAAAAAAAAAAAAAAAAAAAGAGACCAAATTCAAAGTTCAAGCACTTCAACACAATATGTGAACTTTTCAAGACTATAAAAATACACAAAGTTAGGAGTTTAACCCAGTCATACAGCAAGGATATACATGAAAAGTTGATTTCAAGAAGGCATGCCACATACATGCACCAGCGTCACTGGAGGCCAACTGTCGCTCCGACATCCTCCACTCAGTCGCCTCAGAGCAACGGTAGGACTTGCCACGGGGCATCTAAAAGTATAAAGACCCAGTTATTAAGCATATTAAAATCAAACTGATAATTTACTAATGATTGACATTGACAGCAACTGACACAAACACACACACACACACACACAACTGATACACTTTTTTGATTGACAAGGCCAAACAGTTTCACGACCACACTGCATTCTAACTTCTTCAAATACTGTCTACTTGTATTATTAAATCAATGATGTCCACAAACACATAAAGCTTTAATTACATTGGAACATGCTTTGTTAAACACAGTAGGCTATATCACAGAGCATTGGACAAAAGTAATTCATTTTCAGACATTAAACATGAGAAGGAAGGACTCAGCTTAAGCATTAATGAGTGTTACACGCCAGTAATATGAAGTTATTTACGTGTTTTGCGGTTAATTCTACCATGGATCTGTTCATCCCTGCATGCGGAGGCAAACAGGCAGATGAGCTTCGTTTCCTGCTAGATTGAGTGCGACTCATTCATCCAAACTTTGCAAACATGGTCGGGATTTGTAGAGGACATATGTATGTTGTTCACTATGAAATGTGGTTACTATAAATAAATGCATCTCTGTGCAGAGAGGGAAATATGAAAAAAATGCTCCGTTCAACACCCCTCTCCCCTAAGTTACAACACATCACTCTCTGGGTGAGTCAGAGAACAATGGCGGCTAACTAGCCGTTACTCTAACTACCCGCTAAGTTACGCTAGCTTACTAAGCTAAGCTAATGGCACAACATTGCAATTTAATCACTGAATATTCCACAGCTTAAAAACAACCAGTGTGAGCTGACATAGCACCTAAAATATTGCACTGTCCTGCTGAGTCGAAGGATGCTGGGGGCTAAGTAAGCCCTATGCTAACTAGCCGCTTTGCTAACGGACGGCTACGCTAACGAACTGCTACAGTATCTTACTGAGCTGAGCTAGTGACAATACATTCCAATTGAGATAATGTAGGTACACACATAGTTTATATAGCATACAAACCCACATATAATGTCAGAAGCACGAGCAACATTCACAAAATAACTACGCTACAAGCAAGCTCCTACCACTTACCGTAGTGACTGCCGTGTCCTTAGGTGAAGAGGGACAAACAATCACAGCGCAGCGCCGGGGAACAAGGTGGAAGCTCCAAACGGAATGTCATTGGATAACATGATCCTTAGCTAAGCCCCGCTCCCTTGGTTACTGTTGCTATGTCTTTCAAGCATTCACTGCCAGCCAGGCTCTATGCATAAGAACTACAGAGTATGCAGTAATATAGCATCGGTTTCAGAGTAAATACCAGAAATTTCTTGGAAAACTGTTAGGAGATATCAGAGACAAGCAGTCAGAAGATAAGACATTTTTGACTTGAGCATCTTAGTGATAAAGTCATCATCAATGGAGCTCCGATACTATGATTCACCACGACAACAGGGGAGAAAACTTCCGGGAAAAAATACACAGCTACAGTCATAAAAAGAATCACTGACAGAGTTAATGCGTAACTCATATTAAATGTAACATCACTTTCTTTTCGTATTAGCCTTTGAGGAAGTCATTAAATGTTGTTCAATGTTTTTAATAATTGGGTGAAAATGAAATTTAAAAACAGACCATGATTGCTCCTCACTTTGGTTTTATTCATATTCCACATATTAAACAAAGTAAAAGTTTACTCAGTCGCTATTTCAGCGTAGCTTTTACTACCAACAAATGCTGATTACCACACATCTAGTTTCCTAACATCCTTGTTGAGTAAATGAACACATGGAAAAAAGCACAGGTGGTGGTCACTTCCACCTCCACCACGTCCAACAAAAGGCAGAGAAGCTGGTCCTGAGTCAGGTTGCTGGATGACCAGAGCCTCAGGTCATCACTCACTCCCAGGTCCCCAGGGCCGAGAGGCTATTAATGTTACCTATAATGTTGCAGCAAATTAGAAACACAGACATGGAAAGGGAGTTGTTGACAAAACTAAAAAAATAAATGACTACTGATTGTTGTTTTTGTATCTATAGAGTTCGTTAAATTACAAGGTGTGGAAATCACAAAATCAACGCCAAATTGAAAAATTTTAATCAAAATGGCCATCTTCCTGTTTGGAGTAGAGCATTGGTGGCAGAGACTTTTTTGTGCATCTGGGCAACTTATACATATGTACACATTTTCATCTTCCTACTCTTATCTCACTATAATTGTCAGAGCAGTGTTTCCTGACTAGTCCAACAGGAAAACAGTTGTCACATCTGACTGATTATAGCTCTAACTCCTCTTAGAGACTTAAACAATTGCTTTTTTTTTATTTATCGACAAGGACTGCAGATAGGGCAGAGGACAGTCTGCCACTTTTGTTTGGAAACTGTTATTATTTCTTTTTATTTGCTGAACACCATATTCTATTATTCAGATTAAAGACCCCAAAAGATATTTCTGTGTCCTGTACTGGTTTAATTTCGCCAGGCTACAACTGTTTTTGTAAATTGTGTGTGTGGTTGGGTAATTATAAAGTAAAAAATCATTTCAATTAAAAAAATTCTGTTGTGTTTTCAGTTACTGTATTATATCACAAATATCCTTTAATTTTATTGAATTGTAAATGTATATGAATTATCAGTGGAATATCCCGAAATGAAATCCCTGAGAAATTACCTTCGCTTCTTTATATAAAAAACAATTTTACAGTAGGCTCTCATTGTCTATTCTGAACACTATGATACTTAAGATACACACAGAGCCTCACAAAAAACTACTGTTTGTATACACATCAAGTATGTATATTCAAGTACTAAAATCTGATTGATCACTATTTAAAATATGTAGTGTTGCTGAAGTGTTGTGACTACATATTTACTATACAAGCAAGTAGTAAAATCTCTGCATAATCACTATTTAAATGCCTGTAAAATTACTGTTTTACTACAACTCTACTGGTGTGTCATGAGTAGTGTATAAACTACAGATTTACTACACAATTACTACAGGTGACTACACAGCCACTACTACACGAAAAGGTTTTGTGTAGTAATTTAATAGCAGCTTTTCATGAGGGCACACACGCACGCTCTCTCTCTCTCTCTCACACACACACAGACGGACACACTCTCTCTCGCACTTTGCACGGTATACTGGTACCAACGATAGACCACGGCACTAAAACTTCACAGTACATATGATACCATAGTGTTGGAGTACCATAGTACTACGGTACCTCAGGTACCACTGCTGTGGGATAAGTTCAAAGTCCAGTCACAAGAGGGTGAGTGTCCATGCGCCATCCAGTAACGGCAAATCCTGCCGGTTGTGGGTTGAACGGGGGTCACAGACACAGACAGGAGTACGTATTCCTGTCAAATATGGCAGCCATAGTGCTCCGCGGCACAAGATAATGGCTTACCGGCGACGGAGAACAGCCGAGCCGTGGCAGCACACAGGTATGTGGCGTGTCAGAGGAGAAACGAGCCATTCACATTACTCTTTGTGTCAGTAACGGTCCACAAACCTCACCGCACTTTACGGACTGTTCTTTACTTATGAAGGGACCGTCAGGGGAGCAGGGTGGCTGGTTGATTTTTATTTTATTTTTTTTATTTTATTTTGATCCCCCCTATGTTAATCACTTATTGATGCTGTTTTTGAAGTATGAATAAGTCAATAAGTAATTTATTCCTTTGAAATATCATTGATGTATTATAGAAAAGTGATTTATCTTTTTATAAATGACAAAAGGCACATCTGCCTCATTTTTGCTGTGGTATCGTGATACTACTCAGAACTGTGATACTGTCACTGGTATCGTACCGTGGGTCCCAATTTTGGTACCGTGACAATACTACCTCACACACACACACATACTCTGTGTCTCTCTCTCTCTCTCGCTCTCGCTCTCGCTCTCGCTCTCGCTCTCTCTCTCTCTCTCCTAATATGAGATAAAAGAACAACTGAACCTCATTTACCTTAGTGAAAAGGTATTGATTTGAATGGAACCACAGCCAAAATTCTTTAAACTTATTTTTTTGTTACTATGGAATGCACTTTTTCAGTTTGTTTACATAGACAAGTCTAACTTGTTCAGTGCAATCATTTTCTATATATATTTATTTTTTTGAACTTCTGGAAGGAACTTTTTCAGTTTTTAATCCCGATGCATGTATTTGCATCAGTTCAAGGGGCCTTTATCTTTATATCAGTAAGTAATGCACCTTATTTAAATTGATGTTCATTTGAGATAGCAAATAGTTTTTTTGTTTGGTTTGATATCTTTTCGAAAATGTTTGAGATGCTTGCCAATATTTTTTTCATTGGAAAAAATAAATATCTCTTCATTTAAAGAGTCAAAGCTGTTTTGGTTTCGTTCATAGTATTGATGTCATGATCTTAGGTATATATATATATATATATATATGTATACAGTACAGGCCAAAAGTTTGGACACACCTTCTCATTCAATGTGTTTTCTTTATTTTCATGACTATTTACATTGTAGATTCTCACTGAAGGCATCAAAACTATGAATGAACACATGTGGAGTTATGTACTTAACAAAAAAAGGTGAAATAACTGAAAACATGTTTTATGTTCTAGTTTCTTCAAAATAGCCACCCTGTGCTCTGATTACTGCTTTGCACACTCTTGGCATTCTCTCCATGAGCTTCAAGAGGTAGTCACCTGAAATGGTTTCCACTTCACAGATGTGCCTTATCAGGGTTAATTAGTGGAATTTCTTGCTTTATCAATGGGGTTGGGACCATCAGTTGTGTTGTGCAGAAGTCAGGTTAATACACAGCCGACAGCCCTATTGGACAACTGTTAAAATTCATATTATGGCAAGAACCAATCAGCTAACTAAAGAAAAACGAGTGGCCATCATTACTTTAAGAAATGAAGGTCAGTCAGTCCGGAAAATTGCAAAAACTTTAAATGTGTCCCCAAGTGGAGTTGCAAAAACCATCAAGCGCTACAACAAAACTGGCACACATGAGGACCGACCCAGGAAAGGAAGACCAAGAGTCACCTCTGCTTCTGAGGATAAGTTCATCCGAGTCACCAGCCTCAGAAATCGCAAGTTAACAGCAGCTCAGATCAGAGACCAGATGAATGCCACACAGAGTTCTAGCAGCAGACCCATCTCTAGAACAACTGTTAAGAGGAGACTGCGCGAATCAGGCCTTCATGGTCAAATAGCTGCTAGGAAAGCACTGCTAAGGAGAGGCAACAAGCAGAAGAGATTTGTTTGGGCCAAGAAACACAAGGAATGGACATTAGACCAGTGGAAATCTGTGCTTTGGTCTGATGAGTCCAAATTTGAGATCTTTGGTTCCAACCGCTGTATCTTTGTGAGACGCAGAAAAGGTGAACGGATGGATTCCACATGCCTGGTTCCCACTGTGAAGCATGGAGGAGGAGGTGTGATGGTGTGGGGGTGTTTTGCTGGTGACACTGTTGGGGATTTATTCAAAATTGAAGGCACACTGAACCAGCATGGCTACCACAGCATCCTGCAGCGACATGCCATCCCATCCAGTTTGCGTTTAGTTGGACGATCATTTATTTTTCAACAGGACAATGACCCCAAACACACCTCCAGGCTGTGTAAGGGCTATTTGACCAAGAAGGAGAGTGATGGAGTGCTGCGGCAGATGACCTGGCCTCCACAGTCACCGGACCTGAACCCAATCCAGATGGTTTGGGGTGAGCTGGACCGCAGAGTGAAGGCAAAGGGGCCAACAAGTGCGAAACACCTCTGGGAACTCCTTCAAGACTGTTGGAAAACCATTTCAGGTGACTACCTCTTGAAGCTCATGGAGAGAATGCCAAGAGTGTGCAAAGCAGTAATCAGAGCAAAGGGTGGCTATTTTGAAGAAACTAGAATATAAAACATGTTTTCAGTTATTTCACCTTTTTTGTTAAGTACATAACTCCACATGTGTTCATTCATAGTTTTGATGCCTTCAGTGAGAATCTACAATGTAAATAGTCATGAAAATAAAGAAAACGCATTGAATGAGAAGGTGTGTCCAAACTTTTGGCCTGTACTGTATATATGTAATATGTATATATGTATATGTATATATATATATATATATATATATATATATATATATATATATATATATATATATATATATATATATATATATATATATATACATATAATATGTAGTGTGAGAAATGAGCCAGAAGTCCCCTGCGTATTCGGCCTACCACGGCATTTTACACTGCTCAGAGTCTGCAAAATAGGTGTGCTTCCCTTTGCAATATCAAAATTCCCTGCCACGGATATCAAGGGATCCTACAGAGCCTCCACACCTGAAACAACGCCGGAACGTTATGGCATTCACACTCGGTCCCGTGAGTTGGCAAAAGCCGGGGGTTACTTTCCGTTTCATTATTCCTTATTTGGAACCTTCGGGCCGGGTTGATTTAGTGTTTTGAAACTGAACTGAGTCAGAGCAAACGGTGGATTCTCTTTACCTCCTTGTTGGCGGGAAAACCTGGGGTGGAGTTTTCTTTCGTACAGCGAACTGTGTAGATTGAACTGAATTGAACTGTGATATGTTTTTGGAAATCCCTGAGTGGAGTTTTTTGTTTGAACTGGATTGAATTGACTGAACGGAACGGAGCATTTCTTTTCTTTGGTGGAAAAAATATATACTTTCTTGAAACTGATTACAATTGTATCTGAATTTTTGAAAATTGAGTATAATTCTTTTGTTCTACAGAAACAATTTAATTTTGGTGTTAGGGGACCTGTTTTATGGGTTTTATGGTTTCTTTGTGGAGTTTGACTGAGTAAAAGAAAAATATTTGTTTCATGTGTCAAACCACTACAAAAGATATAGGCCTATTTTGTTATGGGACAACTTGGATGCATTCTTTTTTTTTCTTTCTTAATGCTTTGCAAAGTATCGGATTGGACTCAGTTTCAAAATAAAGGACTCCTATCGGATCAGATGCAAAAAAAAGTGATTGGGACATCCCTAATAAATATATATATATATATATATATATATATATATATATATAAAATAACGTATTCACTCTTTTTGTTGAGATGGCTTTAGAACAAATCCAGCATACCGGCTCGTCCAAATTACTGGGCCCCCCTTTGTCATTTGGTTTAAATCCAAAATACTCCCACACAGGGGCCATGTCAAGTTCCATGTCGTTCTCTTTTGCTCAACTCTTTTTTTTCTCAACCTCGTCTCCCTCTCACGAAGATCGCACTCTGTGTGTGTGTGTGTGTGTGTGTGTGTGTGTGTGTGTGTGTGGTCCATAGTCCCGCCTCCCCCACAGAGACAAAGACACTCGATGACAAGAGCCTTCCCTTTGATCATTACGCTAATGAACCAACTCACCTGGCTGCCAGACAATGCACGGCAGTGAACACTCTTGTTATCCAGTCTCTTTGGTGGAGAGAGACAAGGAAAACAAACACGCATGAATACAGCATTTAATCGCAGCTGTAAAAGTTACCGCCTCCCTTTAAATTTACTGTGCAATTAACCGACTTATCGCATATCGGGACAGGCCTACATATAATGTACAGCTTGGTGAAGGCTTTCATGTGAAAGTTGCAGTTTCTTTCAACCCAGATAGAGGACAACATTCGGTAACACTTTATATTAAGGTACTGTAATAAGTGTTAATTAATGCTTAATAAGCACAAATTAGCAGTTAATAAGCACTTATAAGACAGTATAAGATGCTTTTTAACATTAGTAAGACTATATAAGTGTTTATTACAGCATAACTGACAGTTATTATTGTTTATAGGAACATTATAAGCACCTATACTAAATATTAATAAGATGCCTATTTACATTAATTAGAATTTATACGGGTTAATTATAGAATAATAACCACATTTATTACTGGTTTATAAGACACTACAAGACCCTATGAGATGAAATTAACAAGGTGTTTATTAACATTAATAAGACCTAATGAGTGCTAATAATAGTATACAACACATTTATTATTGGCTTATAAGATATTATTGGGTACTAGAACATCCTTAAGAGTTTTTAGACAATTTATCAATATTAACAAGATGTTTATTAACATTATTGAGACCATAAGAAGTTAATATAAATGCCATATTACAGTTAATAAGTGCTTAATTATGCATCTGACTAATAGTAAATAATGATCCTTTGCAGCTACCGGATCTAAAGTGGGAACAGTGTTGTATAAAGGTTAATAGATTATTAATATGTACTTAATAACAGCTCATAATGCATCTTTGCAGCTACTGGATCTAAAGTGAGAACAGTGTCGTAAAAAGGTTAATCAATTATTAATATGCACTTATTAACAGCTCATAATGCATCTTTGCAGCTACTGGATCTATAGTGGGAACAATGTCTTGTTGACATTCATAAACTCTTTATTATGCACTCACTGAAGTTAGTAATTCTATTAATTATGCACCTATTGCAACATCCAGATATAGAGTAGATTGATTCAGAGTTAGCTGCTTTATTCACTCGTGATGAGAATTCAGCCTACCAATGGTGGTGAAAACACAACATAAGGACATATTTCCTTTTCATATTGATTTTTAATGCAACCAAAAATTGTAGTTCTAAAAAAAAAAAAAGACAGATCTGAGTTCATTTGGGTTTTTCAAAAGTTTTGTTACTTAGATTGACTGTTCGGGAATACAGTGTTCCACAAAGCTCCCTGTAACCCATCAGTTTTCTGAAAGTGCGTGACAAAAGTCTCAACATCAGCCAGGCCAAAGGCGGCCAGGTCAGTGATGTCTTCAGGCCAGTTGCTTAGGTCAAACATGGTGGCAGCAGCCTTCAAGACACCCTCATCAAGGTTGCCAAACCGCGTGGTGAGGTTGTCACAGAAGCCATTGATTAGTTTATCTTTCACTTTGTGAAAGTCATCACCCACTTGTTTCCTTGTTCAGTTTTTCCGGGAAAAGGTCCCACTTCATCCAGGAACTGCTTCAGATGCTGACCTGGGACTGTCTGAGGGTGCTTTCACACCTACCTCGTTTGGTCCGGACTTTAGGACTTTTCCGTTTGATCCGGACCAAATTTACAGGTGTGAAAGCTCCCCCGGACCATGGTCCGGATCAAAGACCCGAAATTTGGTCCGACCAAAATAGGTGGTCTCGGTCCGGACCAAACGAAATCATGGTTCGGACTTTTGCACTATGAAAGCTTTATTTTCGATAGTTCGGACTTTAAAACCTTTAACCCTGTGGGCCCGAATGATACATAGTGCGTCCAAATTCACACCTGTTCTTTCCAGTGATACACATCATTGTGCTGTCATCCCATCATGCTATAAATACAGACCAATTGTCTACAAAATAAAAACCTGACAAATTTCTTTACAATCCTTTATACAGATTTTGTTATCAGTCACTTCATATAGTGAGGAATATCGTATCTTACCACGTCTTAGGCTTGCGTGTGTTTCTCCCTGTCTATCCACATTTCTAGTCCGGCTTTCAAGATGCAAATATCTCCATGTTGTCCAGTTGACACTCCATCAAACTTTGTATGACAAGACCAGCGAACTTCACCTTTATACACCATATACATTGAGGGGGACAAAAACCACTATTCAATGCAACTATCTGCAATCAGCACATAAATGTATCTCTATATCGACTGTCCCGTCACATCTGATGTCAGATCAAAGGGGATTGGCACCGTTTGGCATGCATAATGGAGCTGCTCCCAGCTGTGCCCCTGGCTGTGCAGCCAGCTCGCCCGGCTCCTCCTCCTGCTCCTGCTCCTTCTCCTCCTCCTGCTGCTGCGGCGTGGCACCGTTTGGCACGCGTAATGGAAACCCAACCTTATTTGATTAACACAGCTGCAAACAAATGAGTTCACATCCCTCTCAGCCAACCACAAACAGCCACAGCATCAGATAGGGAGTATATATTCAGCATCTGTCATCTTGGAAAAGTCAAAAGAAAAGAAACAGAGTGAGACTGCAAGAGAGAAAGAGAGAGCACACGCATGAGAGAAACGCTGTCAACAAATTGTAAGTTATGTTCGGTGTCTTAAAGCCCAACTTGCAGGTTGGAGACCATGGTGAATAAATGTGTAGATAAATGATGTAGAAACTCAATTAAAACAAAAAACAAAAACATATACACACTACAGTGACTTTTGGGGTCGTTTTTGTGAGAGAATTTTGCTTCCACATCTAAAAACCCACTAACCGGAAGTGACGTAGCGTAAGGGAGTCCGGCCGAGTTCAGTTGAGTGTAACATTAATAAACATGGATCCCAGTACTAGTTTTGAGACTGAAGAGGTTGAAAATGTATATTCATATGCATATGACGGCCCACAGGCTTATAGTTATGAGCCAGCTAGGCACCCAAGAGACCAGGAACAGATCAGGGTTAGGAGAAATAACTGCCACAGGAGAGAAATAGAGCTGTGGTGTGAGGAGAACCAGTGGAGAACTGGGCAGGTGTCTTGGTGAGCAACTAGCCTTAGCTAATGACAGCTAACTATGTCTAACGCTGTGTTCATATCACAACATTAAGTTTGTCATCACGTAGGTTATAACAAAGCTACCAATAGTTCTGCCAGTATTAGATAACTAATGCTACTTACCCATAACAGAAACTAATGCCTCAACCCTCACGTCGCCCGCTCCCGTCTCAAACACAGAGGCCTCCCTCTCCGCGGAACCCGCCCGCCCTTGTACATACTCCCGAGGGTCGACCGAGCAGCCCCGCACATACCCCCGTGTGGGGCCGCGAGCCTCAAACACGGAGGCTTGGGTGTGACGGTCTCCCTCGGGTCTCCCCTGAGAGGGAGACAATTTACTGTCACTGTTGTATCTCAACCATATGCATCTTCACACACATTTCTCTCACTTTAACTCACACAGAACGTCATTAGCGATGCATTTAGCTACTGAAGCTTTTTCTAGCGGCACCCTCCACGAACCGCAACATGCATACACTCTCTTAATCACGGTCAAAATCAGTGTCTCTGAGTGTCCAATGTTAGGTCCACTGCATGGTGAGTTTTCAAGGCGATTTCAGGACTTCAAAACAGTTGAGAATTAAAAGCACCTGATCCTATCTCCCTTTACCTGCAGTGTGGGTAACACACCCGAGCGATGTTCAGCTCAAACTTACTGACCTGCAGTCTGATACACTGCTGGCAGAGCACTTAAAGTCAATATCATTGCTCTATTTTAGTCTTCTCTCAAAGAGGAGAACTTCCCATACATGAGGAGGCATGCTCATAAGATGTTGGTTCTCTTTGGATCTACCTACATATGTGAACAAACATACTGAGTGATAATGTTCAGCAAATCCAGATACAGATCCTCTCTCTCTGATGATCACCTGTTGGCTGTCCTTCACCTATCCACCCCAGACATTCAACCAGACTTCAGTACACTTGTTCAAGCCCAAGACAGACTGGATTTTTCTCACTGAATAAGAAAAAAGAACTGAAAAACATCAAAAGCACTTGCTTTTTGAATAAAGTTAATTAATTGCTGGTCCTTAACATTCCGCAAAACATACATTTTCTGTTGTTCTGATGTTAAAAATAAAATGAAATAGTGATATGATGATTGGAGTTTATACTTTTGGGTTTGATCACCTCCACATTTTCACAGTCTTATTATAACGTGTATTCTTACCAGTAGCAGCTCAAAACCATATGATTTACTGCTATTTATGAAGCGATAAAATTGATATTGAGCAGAATTAAGCTCAGCCTATTGGTTCTGCCCTCCACAATAGTCCCAGTTTCTCATGTGGCCCCTTGGGAAAATGAATTGCCCACCCCTGCATTATGGAACGCTGTACCATTTATTAAGCCTAGTCTGAGACAGTTTACAATTTCAATAACTAAATTCTAGGGCTGTCACATTCTGGTCGGTTGGTTGGTTAGTTGATATGCTCTTGTACGACCAAATTCTCATCAATAGAAAATCACTGGTGTTACTGTAATAAGGCTGTGTATAAATTAAAATCCATGGTGCTCCAGAGCTCGGAGTAGAGCCACTGCTCCATCGTGTCAAAAGGCCCCAGAAATTGGACGACCCGCCCCCGAGACCCCTGGCTCTGTTTCCTCAGTGGAATACGTGTTGGTGGGATTGAGGAGCTCCTCAAAGTATTCCTTCCACCACCTGACAATGTCCCCAGTTGACGTCAGCAGCTCCCTGCCCCCACTGTAAACAATGTGAGCAAGTTGCCGCCTTCCCCCCCTGAGGCGCCAGACGGTTTGCCAGAACCTCTTTGGAGCCGATCGATAGTCTTTCTCCATGGCCTCCCCGAACTCCTCCCACGCCCGAGTTTTTGCCTCTGCTGCGCTCCGCTTGGCCTGCCGGTACCTGTCAGCTGCTTCCGGAGACCCACAGACCAACCATGCCCCGTAGGCCTCCTTCTTCAGCCTGACGGCCTGACGGATTACTGTCGCGACTGGCCCCAGCAGCCTTGCGGCCACAGCTTGTGACAGCCACCTCAACAATGGCAGGGCGGAACAAGGCCCATTCGGAATCAATGTCCCCCTTTACCCTCGGGACGCGGTCGGAGCTGTCCGGGAAGTAGGAGTTGAAGATCATCTTGACAGGTTCTTTCGCCAGGCGTTCCCAGCAGACCCTCACTGTTCATTATGGGCCTGCCTGGTCTGTGCAGCGTCCTCCCCTGCCATCTGATCCAGCTCACCACCAGGTGGTGATCAGTTGACAGCTCTGCTCCTCTCTTCACCTGAGTGTCCAGAACATATGGCCACAGGTCAAATAATACGACCACAAAGTCAATCGTTGGCCTGCGACCTTGGCTGTCCTGGTGCCACATGCACCGATGGACATCCTTATGTTCAAACATGGTGTTCGTTATGGCCCGTTATGCGACCCGCACAGAAGTCCAATAACAGAACACCACTCGGGTTCAGATCGGGCAGGCCGTTCCTCCCAATCATGCCCCTCCAGGTCCTGCTGTCATTGCCCACGTGAGCGTTGAAGTCCCCCAGCAGAACAATGGAGTCCCCAGTCGGGGCACTGTCCAGCACCCATCCCAGGGACTGAACTGCTGTTTGGCGCATAAGCGCAGACAATAGTCAGGACCCGTTCCCCAACCCAAAGGCGCAGGGAAGCAACCCTTTCATCTACTGGGGTGAACCCCAACATACAGAGAGTCTGGCAGCTATCAGAAAGCCCACCCCGGCCCTCCACCTCTCACCCGGAGCAACTCCAGCAAAGGAGAGAGTCCAACCCCTCTCAAGGACTTGGGTTCCAGAGCCGAAACTATGTGTCGAGGTGAGGCCGACTATATCTAGCCGGTAGTGCTCAACCTCTTCCACAAGCTCCGGCTCCTTCCCCGCCAGAGAGGTGACATTCCATGTCCCAAGAGCCAACTTCCATAGCCGAGGATCGGACCACCAAGGCCCCCACCTTGGTCTGCTGCCCGATCCACAAAGAGCCGATCCCTTCTGGATCCCTCTGCGGGTGGTTGGCCTGCAGGGGGACGAGCCCATGTAGCTGGTTCGGGCTGGGCCCGGCCGGGCCCCATGGGCAAAGGCCCGGCTACCAGGCGCTCGCCCACGGGCCCCAATCCCAGGCCTGCCTCCAGGGTGGGGCCCCGGTAACCCTCCGGGCCAGGTACACAAGTTCTTGTTGTTGTCCATCATGAAGGGTCTTTTGAACCGTTCTTCATCTGACCCTTCGCCCAGAACCAATCTGCCATGGGAAACCCTCCCAGGGGCAAAATGCCCCTGACAGCATAGCTCCTAGAGTCATTAGGGCACTCAAACTCCTCCACCACGATAAGGTGATGGTTCTCGGAGTTTTCGCTTCATCCGATCACCACCAAAATTTTATCATCTGTTCCTTGTCCCATTATCAACCGTTCCTGAAAATTTCATCAAAATCCATCCAGAACTTTTTGAGTTATTTTGCAGACAAACAAACAGACCAACGCCGGCAAAAACATAACTTCCTTGGCGGAGGTAATAACAGAAATCAGAGTGAGTACCACTGGGCTCATTGCAGAAACAGTAGAACACTGTACTGGACCTTCAAAAGTGCAAACAAGCTTCTCCTGAGAGTGCTAAATAATTCAGCTGCAGACTGTAAAAAAGATTAAATAAAAGTTCAGTGCTTTCAGTTCTCCTTTAAGCAGTATGGTACTGTATGTGTTCCATCAGCCCTGGGCCTGTAAATGTGTCAGCTCTCCAAGGACTGGACTAGGCTGGGATACACATGGTCCAGGTTTAAGTGCCTTTGTTACTTGAATGAATGTGCCTTTGAGGTGGAGTCCATTCACCTTCTCCTCTGGGAACAAAACTTGACAAGCTAAATGGCTACTAGATTCCTCTTAATGATAACCATTTGTTAGGCTTTATTCAATTAAATGAAAGCAGGGTACTCAATGTAGCCAGCTCTAAGCTTACTAAAAGCCACAGAAACAGTTCTATTTAAATCCCCCACCAGCAATTTGTGTGCAGTGTGCATATGATCAAGATTCAAATGTAGATCATATATTTAAATTCAGTTGTTCTCGATATTAGCAGCGATTAAAGAGTGAAGCGTGTGATCTCAGACATTATAAATGACTTGGGCACTTAAATGGCAATAAATGACTTAGGCTTTAAACTTGCAATAAAAAGAGGACATTAGTCTTTTTTTATTTCAGTGTACACTTGTCTTACTATATAATGACGAAAACTCTATCTCTGTCGGTGTCTCTGTTCCACGTTTTTCTCCTGACTGACTTGGTCAATCCATGTGAAATTTGGCACAGTGGTAGAGCGTCATGGGAGGATGCGAATGAACCAGTATTACATCAATTGGCCAAAGGGGGGCGCTGTAGCAACCGATTGAAATTGCAAACTTTGAATGGGCATATCTCATGCCCCATATGTCGTAGAAACATGAAACTTTGCACAGAGGTGCCTCTCTTCATGAAGAACAAATTTGCCTCAAGAACCCGTAACTTCCGGTTATATAGATTTTCCGCCATCTTGAATTTTTTGAAAAACACTTAAAATCGATCTCTTCCTGGGAAGTTTGACCGATTTGCATGAAACTCGGTGAACATAATCTAGGGACCAATATCTAAAGTTCCCTCTTGGCAAAAGTTGGAAAACGTACTAAAACTGAGCTTCTATAAGGCAATGAATATTGTGGAGGGCGTGGCTCATCACATAATGGTGTATAACAACTAAAGGGTTTCACCGATTACCACGCAACTTTGTAGGCATATGACCACACATAATCTGAGGGAACCCCACCATTATCGACCCGATCAAACAAAATGGGGGTGCTAGAGAGCTAATTTCTTACCTAGGCCTAACCGTATATCGATTTTTACTAAACTTGGTAGATATGTAGAACAGGACGCCTCAAGGTGACTGGAGAAATGTAACTCTAATTGGCAACTGGGTGGCGCTAAAACAACAGAAAAATGCTTAAAAACGGCTAAAATGCGACCGATCGCTGTGGCTCCACCTGTGGCCGAATGTTGTGTTTTTCTTATTATTTTTGGTATGACTAAATCATGGTATGTATGCTGTACATAATCACAGAAACTCAGTGTGTCATTCTGTTGGTCATGGTATGGTATGCTGTACATAATCATGGAAGCTGTCAGTGTGTCATTCTGTCAATCATTCATTCTGTCTGTCCCACATTTTTCTACTCACTGATGTGGTCAATCTATGTGAAACTGCACATAGGCATTGAGGATTGACATAGGTAGAAGGTAATAAAGCTACTTTTTCCAAAAATTACACTATTAGTATATTCTTTTACAAAATCGCTTTTAATTGAATTGTATGCATTCACCCCAACCCCACAAGTTACTGCGCACACGTGTTGATATATGTATCCACCTCAAACGGACATCAGCTGTAGCCGAGCAATCGTACTATCAAATTCACAAAAACTCTGTCTGAATGCATTGCTCTTCTTAATGGGTTCAGTTGACTATTTAATCTGCAATTTCCTATGATCTGTATCCAAAACACACACCATGTGAAACTGTACGTGGGCAACTGTGCACTCAATGGGTATGGACTAGTTTAACAATAAAAGGCAAAAAATATATAATTCTGTCCTCTGCACACTGGTATTCACTCTGACTGGTCAAAGCAGTGCTCCTTTGAAGTGATTATGTTTGAGTGTTCAATCCAAATAAATGCATTGGCATTAGAGTACATTTTAATTCTATTGGGCACGATGTTCAAGATTATCCTGATAATGGAAATTCACCTCAGTCTACTTATTCAGTATGTTTCCACGCATGGTTAAATCAAGCTATGGTTGGAGCTCAACTAGGCCATTTAATTGGACTACTATCCTTGTCCCAGTATACAAGCGCAGGCGGGGAATTGATTTATTGGCCAAAGTATGTTGGACTCCACTATGATGGGTGGCGATATGCCCCCTTCAGCCAAACAATTGACAAAGAAGTTATCCACAGTTAGCTAGTGGCAAACTGGTACCATGGTGGTCAACTTTACAGTTCTGCATATTTAATATGTGCTGTATGCTTACCTTGTTTTTTTTCTTCTCCTGTTATGCATTTAATGCTATTCGACTTCCAGGTCAAAGCCAGGGGTGGAAATTTTGAAGCATGCACAGAGTGCCTAGGTCAGCTTGGGTCCAATTGACTGTATACATGCAGGAGTAATTTAACTTGGTGTGTTTTTCTGACTTTGAGAAATTCAATTTAGTATGATTTCAGTCAGACTAAGGTCTTCACATGATATTTAAAAGTATGTTTTTAGTAAGGCTAACACAATAAAATCGATTTCTGTAAAGAAATGTTAATGTACTGATTGTGAGCAGTTTTTATTGTGATCCACAATAACTGTACTAATACTGTCCCATCCCTAATCACGTGACTGTGCAATTGTCAGTAATTGTTGCGTGACTGGGTCCAGACCTGAACTCTTTTGTCAAGCAGTATGCAATAACCAATGAGGAGTAAAAACAACAATGGTGAGTGCTAGATAGACACTGCTATTGAAGCTGCTCTAAATTGACATGTTTTTGTTTTTACTTGGCTTCCATCCACTCTGAAACCCCAGCAAGACCTGTATGTTGTCTTTGCAATGCATCACTGTCGGATACTGTGGTTTCTAGTGATTGGTTAGGGAAAATGTAATCCCTCTCTCCAAGGAAATCAGTTGTGGAGTAGAGGCAATCTCAGACTGAAGATAAAACCAGAGTGTAAGAAGTTAACACTTCTGTCTGAAATCAGGCATGACTGTTTCAGTATAATGTAGTCAAACGTTCCATTGGTTTAAGAGAGACAGAGGCCTCAAACTCTAGCTGAAACTCAAGTTAATGCATGAATACAAACGAAATAGTTTTTTTGCTAAATTAATAAAATTGGAGACAAGTACTGCATTGAGATAAAACTGACGTTTGCTTGAAAATCCCATTTGACAACTACCGACCTGTTGAAAACTGCAGCGTTTTTTGACTGATGTCTCTTTTTAGGGTGGCTTTCCGTCAGGATTGGACTCGGTCAGAGGCACACGTCACCATGGGCTAGTCGAGAGGGTCCACAGGGACCGCAACCGCATCACCTCTCCCCATCGCCGACCCATTGATAAGCACGGACGGCAGATATCCTTTAAAGCCTTAATCATTGACTGTAGGAGATCTCAAAGAGTAATCAGCCATGTGGAAGTGGATGTTGTGGCTTCCAGGTGGCTGGTCCTCATTGTTTTTTTGTTTTGTTTTGTTTTGTTTTGTTTTGTGTGTGTGTGTGTGTGTGTGTGTGTGTGTGTGTGTGTGTGTGTTTGTGGTGTGGTTTTAAGCATGACACTTACCAATGTAGGCAGCTGTTTTGTAGCTCAGGGAGCAAATTAGTCATTATGCTAATTTGAAATGTGACACAGACAGTTGGTCTCATTCATGAAATGTGAGCAGAAGGAATTTGTATGTAAACTGTTCGCAGACGGAAATTTAAGTGCATGTCCGCATTCATCAGTATTTTAGTAGCTCCGATCTTTTCGTAGCTACTAACAAAATCTACTCCTGCTCCTGACCACTCGTAGTGCTTGTGTAAATTTAGTAAAGCACATAAATATTGCTTGTCACTATTGGAAATTACAATTTCAATTCGTATTGCGCTCTGTTATGTACACAGTACACAGATGCCTTTGAAACACATAATCTAAACATGACAAAAATATTAAAAATATAACACATTTAGTTAAATTAGTTGGCAATTAGCAGGTTTAAGATCCAGATTAGGTTCATGATTGTGAATTATCTATGTAAATTGACTCAATAGATTACACGTTCTTTCTACATGTTGAATGATGATAATAAAAATATCCGTAAGGACAGCCGGATCACAGCCTCTTCGGCCTCAGTGCCTGGGTTCAGCAGGGGCAGCAGGAGCAGCAGGTGGTGGAGCCACGAAGGAGCACGCGCCAGCTGAAAGAATTATTTGAGACAACATGTTTTTTTTTTTTTGTTTGTTTGTTTGTTTGGTTTTTTTGGCTTTTTGATCATTTGAATGAATAAATCTGATTTGAAAAATGTTTAATTTACGTTGTATAAAACAGAGCTTTAGGCTATTAAGATTCAAATAATTTGAAGACAATGCATACAAAACTGCTGTAGGCTATATGTTATCCGTATCATTTGTTAAAATAAATGTTAAATAGCTCTACATTCCGACAGCCATCACTGATTTGGTTTATCCATTACGCACAAAACATCTCTGGATTCCCGTTCCCACTTCATTCAAAACCCCACAAATGAATCTTCTGTTTGTTTGGTGACCGCTATATTTTTTTGTGTGTGTGCTTATGCATTTCTTTGCCTCCAGTTTCATATCAAGGCATTTACGCTTCACCTCTGACATGGTTCTTTGTACCACAGAGACAACATTAACAGCATCTGTTACCTCCCTCCAGGCCTTCACTTTGTCTGTCCCTGTCACACCACTACTAACTGAAGAAAATAAAATGTTTTTTCTTAAGTCCACTTCACCCAAAATTATTTTGATATTCGCTTCAGAAAAATTCTTTTTTCTTTGTCTCTCTTTCTTTCTTTGCGCCATGACTGACAGGTTGACTGGATGCACCTACACTTCCTTATATGGTGGTCATTGGCTATTCATGGCCTGGGATTTATGCTAATTGCTGATTACCGGGAGCGCGCTGTCACTTTACAATGGATTGGCATTCATGATCATACACAGGTGTTTGCGGTCAAATCTGAGTTTCCCGCGGTGTTCCTGAATCCGGAGTAGGTTTTTAGTAGTGTAGGCTTTTATGTGCAAATCTACACACAGATTTACTCACTTTTCATGAATGAGACCCAGTGCGTTTTACTTCTGCCTAATGGACATTGACAGTAGGAGATTCTCAGCATCATCTGAATTCACTCTCAGGTTGTGTATGAGTGTGCATATAAGTGTAGCAGCAGATATGATTTCAACAAGTAAGCTGCAGATGTGTCCCAAGTGTTGTAATGATGATAACACACTCAGAGTAAGGAACATAGGCATGTGTTTGCACTTCAGTTCCCAGAGACACCCTTTAAAATCCATTTCTCTAGTGTCTCCTTAATGATGGAGTGAGTAAGAGTGAAGAAATCTTTTTTTTTTTTTTTTTTTTTTTTTGAGAGAGAGAGACAGAGAGAGAGAATTGGGACAAAACCTTACTTGAGCGTAAAATATATTTTAAAAGATTTAAATCTCTACTATTAAACCTTGTTATGGGCCAGCCTCTAAGTGATTTAGTTTTTTCTCAGTATGTACTGTTAGATTTAGACACTTTAAACACATTTTTTAAAATTGTTTGTTTGCTTTACAGATAACCCCCAATTATTTTCTACAGATTTATATTTGAGTACTCTATAATGTTACATGAGGCAGGAGGGCAACTGCTGGCTGTGTTCTGCTCCTTTCTTCCATTGGATTGATGTAGAACACAGGTAAAGCCACTGGGGACCATATAATTATTATTAAGTGATAATTTTTTTTTTTTTTTTCATAACGAGGTCAGAGAAGCTTCATAATGGTGTGTTCACACCAAACAGGACAGTGTTTGCTAATATCAACATTAATGACAACTGTACAGATGGTGAATTTTTATGTAACTCACCTGTTTATATTTTATTGAAGCTTACATTTATGCATAATTAAGGACAGGCCGCTTTGAGAGACAGGCTGTCTGCTGATAATGTCCTCAGGTCCTCAGTCAGATCCATCACTCCCCCCTTTCACAGCTCCAACCTCTCGCCCTTTTTATGGTCACGTCTGGCTCCAAAAAAAAAAAAACAAGATGGTGATGGCCGTAATGCTGAACTTGAGGCTTCAAAATGGCACTCCACAAACCAATGGGTGACGTCACATTAGCTACTTCCAATATTTTTACAATCTTTGGTGTTAACATACGGTTAAGCCTTGGGTGTATGTTAGGCCATTTAATACAGTAAGTGTACTTCAAAACGCATGCATCAGATGCTTTCAGTGCTTTGGGGCCTTTAGCTTTATGAGTCAGATTGATTTATACAAATTATTTACAAAGAATTATTTACAAAGATTTATTTTTTTTTGCAATATATATTGCGATAAGATAAGAGATAAGATACACCTTTATTGATCCCACAATTGAGAAATTCCAGTGTTACAGCAGTCAAGGGTAAAGAGTCAAATTAAAGATTTCAATATTTAAAAACTTAAAAACTAGGCATGCAGAAAAAAGTACAAAAAATACAAGAAACAGCAATAAATAATAATAATGAGCAGTGGATAAAAAGTGAGCAATGGATTAAAGTGAACATATTTAGTGCAAAGTGAATATTGAATGTGCAAATAAACAACAACATGGGGGACAGCAATGCTTATAGTGGTGTCCATAAAATGTCCATAGTGTCCCTAAAGTGTCCGTGGTGCAGTTTACTGTGAGCAGTGCTGGTTATGTAGCCTGACAGCAGCCAGCAGGAAGGATCTTTGATAGCATTCCTTCACACACTTTGGGTGAATCAGTCTATTGCTGAAGGAGCTCTCCAGAGCTAAAAAAAAAAACACAAGAACTTTTGACTTAAAGTAAGAAAATTTAAAAATGGTTGCGGGGCTTTTACTCACCACAACTGAGCTGGACCGCAGAGTGAAGGCAAAGGGGCCAACAACTGCTAAACACCTCTGGGAACTCCTTCAAGACTGTTGGAAAACCATTTCAGGTGACTACCTCTTGAAGCTCATGGAGAGAATGCCAAGAGTGTGCAAAGCAGTAATCAGAGCAAAGGGTGGCTATTTTGAAGAAACTAGAATATAAAACATGTTTTCAGTTATTTCACCTTTTTTTGTTAAGTACATAACTCCACATGTGTTCATTCATAGTTTTGATGCCTTCAGTGAGAATCTACAATGTAAATAGTCATGAAAATAAAGAAAACGCATTGAATGAGAAGGTGTGTCCAAACTTTTGGCCTGTACTGTATATAAAGAAAATCGATATACTGCCCAGCCCTAGCATCAAATACCTGGTCAGATTTCTAGTCTTGTTTATTTATCCTTTAATGAGCTATTGATTGATTGACTCAAGTTTTTTAAGAATGTATTTTGTGAAGGCAGAATCCTTGAATGGCTGTCTTTGTTTAACATTTTAAAAAGTTTGACTTCTCATTTTAAATGGTAGAAAAGTTTTTATATTAAAACGGGGGAAAACACAGATTTTTTAGTGGGTCCCCATAGTTTGCCCATTCCACAGAGCCACTCCCCCATACACTGAGAATCAGTTTAGTCTGACAGCTGCAAGCTAGAAAGTTATCTGCTGTGCCAAGTGGTTTAAGCGATGATGACAGGCAGCACAGCAGCATCTTGAAAATGAAAATATTTAGTGTGGTTTGTGGCTCTGGCTTATCCAATCACTGTGCCATATTTTGAAAATGGAAAAAAGATTTTTTAATTATATCCTAATTTCACACATACTACTTGTGTAGTAGTGTGTAGTTTCTACTTTGAGAGACCAGTTGGATATACTGCCACATTAACAGAAACCACACTGGAGAAGGCCAGTGTCTGTTAGTTTCTGTGAATTTTAAGTGAATTTGGTAGCACATCCAACCAACCTTGCAACTACAGACCATGTGTAACCACACCAGCTCAGGACCTCCACATCCAGTGTCTTCACCTGTGAGACTGTCTGAGACCAGCCACCCAAACAGCTGATGCAACAATTGGTTTGCAAAACCAAAGAATTTCTGCACAAACCATCAGAAACTATCTCAGCGAAGCTCATTTGCATTCTCACTGTCTTCACCAGGGTTTTGACATGGTTCCAGTTCATTGCTGTAATCAACTTGTGTGGTTGTGTGGCTAGTTGGATGTACTGCCAAATTCATAGAAGCCACACTGGAAATGTCTTATGGTAGTAAAATGAACATTCAGTTCACAGTCAACACCTGTGGTGGACATTCCTTCAGTCAGCATGTCAATGGCATGCTCCCTCAAAACTTGCAACATCTATGTCGTGTTGTGTGATCAAACTACGCATTTTAGATTGGCCTTTTATCATGACCATCCCCACACACACCTGTGTGGTAATGATACTGTTTAATCAGCATCTTGATATGTTACACCTGTCAGGTGGATGTATTTTCTTAAAAAAGGAGAAGTGTTCACTAACATGGATTTTAACAAATTTGTGACCACAAATTTAAGGGAAATATATCTGAGTGCAAAAAAGTCCTGAACTTAAACCTGTAAAAAAACAAAACAATGGGAGGATAAACAAAAGTGCAATGTTTACATTTTGTTCAGTATATTTGTCTTCATTTCTTTGTGTGTGGTGATATCTACTAACATTGAAATAAGTGAATGTAATCTGTATAAAAATGACCTTAATATCACCAGTGATGTTTCTGTGTTTGTGCTAATAATTCCCTTAATTAAAATCTACATAGAGAGCTCTCCATATGGAGCAGTGTACCTGTCCCCACCTCTGGACAACAGCTGGAGAAGGTGAGTAGTACACCTGTTGAGCTGCTGACAGAATGGTTATTGTCTTCTCTTCTTCCTCTTACTATGTGATTTTACAACAGGAACTGTTTCCTCTCACCACCCCTGTTTCCTGTATCAAGCATCTCTGTACCTGCTTTCTATATTCAGGCACCAGCCATCACATTCAAACTCAAATGACAAATGTATGTAATTACTGAATGTCCAGGGCAGAGCCGAGGCTGGGTGATGGGTGGAGTCGTTGACCTTCTTTGTTTGTGCACAAATGTTCCAAGCCCTGTGTTAGCCCAGGGAAGGCTGCATCTACCTAAAGGTGCTTGACAGATAGCCTTTTGCTTTAAAGGTCATGCTCAACAGCAGTTGTTCAAGTGTGTAGGGATTTCATGTTGTCACAGCACTACTGCCCTGTGGTACAGAATCTCCATCTGAGCAGAAATGAAATATCAGTACCTGCTGGGAAAAAATGCCACACTAGCTGGCCTTGATGTAAATTGTAAGACCCCTTTATTTCAGCTTTGGTTGTGCCTACATAGAGCAATCAGTGTACTGGTAGACAGCTTTTCCTCAGTATTTACAAGGAAGTGAATTATGGCCCTGTGATAAAAAGCTCAGCCAAGTTCCTCCCCACACACTCTCACTCTTGCTCCCCACACTTGTGTTATGTATGCAGGCTTGGCTGGCTGCCAATCTCCCTGCCTTGTCTTCTTCCACTGTGCAGACACAGACATTTGCCAGACTCCATGATGAGCATACTATAACAGCTTGTACTGTAGAAGTGAATCAGGCCCACGCCCTCGTCATTGTTGGCACCACAAACAGGTTGGCTGACAAACCTCTTTACGGAGCAAACAGACGTCAGTCTTCTCAGAGTGGGTGTGTTTCTGGGAGAGCCATGTGGCACAAAGCAATGAATCCAGACTCTCATGTCTGTTTTGCACGGTGCTGCTTTGTTCCACACTGTGTTTCACAAAGATAGGTTGAGCATCATGTCAAATAAACTTCAGTTAGAGTATGAATAAATGAGACAGAGTCACAGTCATTGAGGCACATGCAGGCTGGGCAAGTAGACATAACATTCATACTCATTACTTTTGCAAAATGACAAGAAGCCAATTAATAAACAAGCATTAATATGCAGTGTTTCCCACAGAATTATAATGTATATTTGGCTTTAACTGAGAATGGGAGTGAGGTACTAACCTTGTGGGGTTTATTTTCTTGCCTCTGTGTCTATGTTTATCATTCTTTGTCCCCTCTCTAAATTCGGAGGTTTTTGCATGTCTGCGTACACAGCGTACACAGTGCAGACAGAACTTTTCATGAGTTAATTTTTTTCCCTTAGCGGCAGTTTTTGGAATTTTGAGTCTCGGAGTGGATAATTGACCAATCAATCTGATCAAAGCTGATCTGAGAGGAGCAGCTGCTACAAGAGGAACTTTTAGAACCAGCACAATGAACGGTTAAGTTATACTTTCACTGCACCTGACGCTCTGCTGCTATGTCTTTGGCTAGGGTATGCTCTGCACAGTGAGAGTATCGGGCATTAATAACTGAATGGTAAATACATTCCAACAGAACACCCAACAAATGGGCCAGCTCCAAAAAGAAAAAAATAAAATGTGGCAGCAGGTTTTTTAAATGTGGCAGGCTGCCACAGATAAATTAATGTGTGGGAAACCCTGTTAATATTGGGGACTTAGTCTGGACCTCTGTCAGGTTGTCAGAGATCTAGGAGCTCCTCCCCTGGCTCTTTTTTTTTTCTCTCTCAGTTAAACCAGCTCTATTTAAAGTTTTAATGATGTACTCTGGCACAAAATTTACATTGTGTGTGTGTGTGTGTGTGTGTGTGTGTGTGTGTATGTGCCGTGCACTTTACAGAGAGCAGAGAAACATTGTAAACGTGTGACCATGTAGAGACAGAAATGACATAAGATAAATAACACAAGGCTATTTATTTTGTTTAATAAAGGGACAAGGTATAGGCCTGGGGTGTATTCCAGAAAGTGGGTTTAGTGAAAGCTCTGAGTATGTTAATCCTGAAATGAGGGAAACTCTGGGTTTTCAGTTCCAGAAAGAGAGGTAAGTCAAACTGAGTCAATCACCATGGCAACTGACTCTGTGAACCTAACCTGCTCGCTGGCAGGTTTTCTTGAAGAAACCCTGAGTTCACCCTGTCTCCTCCCTACTGCCGAGCCTGAAGCAAGCTGTCAGACAGACATGGGTTGTCTGTATGTAGGAAATCCGATTGATATCAAGGCAGAATTAATTCGCAATGCCTTACGCTGGGAGAGGATCTCCGTTTAGATGTGCTGTCTTTCCCCATTGAATATCTGTTTGAACGGTACCGTTTTTTCATTAGGCTCAATCATTTACTGGCCACACATCAAATCTGACACATCGCAGACGTGTGCTCTCTCAGAGCAAATGTTGTGCATTGCGCTACGTTTTTCTGTGAATGGTAGCTTTTTATATATTCGTGGCCTACAGTACATAATGAAATAGCCACTGAATAACAGGTTATTTAAGTTAATTTGTTTAATAAATCAAATATAAATAAAACTAAAGAAGATAAGATAAGATACGCCTTTATTGATCCCATAATTGAGAAATTCCAGAGGTACAGCAGTCAAGGGGAAAGAGTCAGATTAATCATGGGTATGATAGTTTTTAAAGAATTCAGATTTCAAATTAGTCATCAACCATCTATATGTCAAACCCGAGCCGCTGCGGCAAAAGCCTTATACATGGGACGCCTGCTCTATCCATTAAGCCACCAACCTCCCAAAGAAATTCTGCTTGCTAAATTTGCTAAATTTCACATGCTGCCTCTCTCTTCTTGGCAGCTTTAGTGATGTTACTTTTTTTTTTAACGAAATATATGCTCATATTCGCTGTAGGCACTCATGAGCGCCTCCAGTTCCACAGATGTAAAATAAGTTCATAGCTTTTTCTCTCCGGTTGCCATGGTGAATCGAGGTATCGGGGCTCCACTGGTAATGGCTTTTTATTGTGGCTGTGCATGCACTTAACTCAAGGTGTATCTATTCAGAATTGATTGAACTAATTCAAATCAGCTGTTCTTGAACCGGATACTCAGAGTTTCCCAGCTCAGGGTAAGTCAACTCAGAGTTCAGGATTAGACTCGGAGTTTGTTGAACTTCCTACCTGGAATACCCCTCTGTTCTATAGGAAAGGTAACCTTAAATGACTTCTGTTGTGATCTGGCACTATATAGAAAATAAAATTAACTTGACATTCAAGGTGGGGCGGGGGTAGGGGAACCACTGATGTTTCAGTAAATGTTAATTACTAGTTAGTTACTAAGAAATGTTATGGTATTCATATTGTTAAAATTTCCTCATTAATCATATAATGGAAAAATAATCGATAATTGAAAAAATAATCGTTTAACTAATCGAAAAATGAATTGTGAGATTAGTCAATTAATCGAAAAAATAATCGATAATTGAAAAAATAATCATTAAACTAATCGAAAAATGAATTGTGAGATTAGTCAATTAATCGAAAAAATAATCGCTAGTAAAATCATCGTTTGGGACAGCCCTAGCCATCCACCTCCCTTCATTGGATGATTCTTTCTGTAGCATAAACCTGTTTGATATATGCTGTAAAGTGTCACCAGAAGTGTTTTACTGACTGTTACGGCTGCCAGGGCACAGCTTATCCAGTTAATACAGCAATAGACAAGGTTTTTGTTTAACTTGCCATTATGGAGGAACCGTTAATTGCACAATATAATGGCTATAGAGTGTCCTAGGAATGCCCCACCTTGTTGTGGTGGAGATGGTTAATCATGAGACTGTGCTGTAGTTTGTGTATGGCTTTATGTTAGTTTTTACTTTTGGTGATTGCATTTAGGCCTCAAAAATCATAAAAGTGGTGTCCATCAGGGAAGATTTTCTTACAGAACAAAAAATATAATTATGATAAACATTTGTTTGACACAGAGCTCTTCTGGAATAATCTAAAATAAAATCCAATGGAAAAATCCCATAGGCTTTTTCATGAGGGAACCAAAGTGATGTTAAGTTCCACGTTGGCCTACAGAAAAACATGATCATCATCCTTGGAGCCCACTAAAGTATATTGGTTTCCGATATAACCCTCACTCACTATGCAATTCTGCTTGCCACTGGATACAGTCTCCTGGGAGAATGAGGCTCAGTTTATGGCACAGAGGAAATGCATCAACCATCGCACTACCAAAACAGGAAGAGGATAGTGATTTTATTTTCCCCAGTTGCTATTAGTAGCCATCCCCAGTTAACAAAGACTATGGTCACTTCACCATCTACAGTTAGTACAAAGTGCTGCAGCTCGGCTTTTAACTAGGTCTAAAAAATGTGACCACATCACCCCTGTTTTAGCATCCCTGTACTGGCTGCCTGTTCATTTTAGGACTGATTTTAAAATTCTTTTATTAGTTTTTAAGGCCAGACTTGGGCTAGCCCCTGCCTATATTTCAGACCTTTTATCCTCACTCAAACCAGTTCGCAGTCTGAGATCCGCTGATAAGGCCCTGCTAGCTGTTTCAAGGTCTAGGCTGAAAACAAAAGGCGACAGGGCCTTTGCAATCAGGGCCCCTAGACTCTGGAACAATTTGCCTGAGGAAATCAGGTTTTCAGAGTCTGTTCCTCGTTTTACCTCTCTCCTCAAGACACACTTTTACAGGAAGGTTTTTATGATGTAATGTTTAATTTGTATGTATTTTGTGTTGATATTGAGTGTGTGCTGATATTTTATGCTGTAAAGCACTTTGTTATTTATATTGAAAAGTGCTATACAAATAAAGTTATTATTATTATTAATTGTCAGTGTTAAACTGAACTGCGGAGCTCTCACTGCTGCACTGTGCCGCTTGAAACTGACGAGGCGTGTGTCCGCGTACCGAAGATGTGCGTGTCCGCGCACCGAAGATGTGCGTGTCCGCGCGTTTACTGGCGGGCGTGTCCTGAAGACCTGTGTGAATTTTCCACAGGAGATATTTTTACTTTTTTGTCTTTTAAAGAAATTACCCACAAATGCTATACACCAAGGATTATTATTTTATTTATTATTTTATTTATTTTTATTTTTTTATTTATCTAAGATTGTAGCGGTTTATTATTATTATTATTATTATTTTTTTTTTTTTTTTTTTTTGTCTGCCGCTTGAGCTCAAATTCCTGTGAGCTGGAATGAGCCAGAAACCTGAAACTTGGCCCAATGATTGGAAATGATGTGCATCAACTTTTATTAAAATATGAGCCCAGTCGGCCACATGGTGGCGCTGTAATTAAGGCTTAAAAATGACCTTTTTGGGAGGCCACGCCCCTCACACCATAAGTCTGATTGACTTGAAATTTGACACACAGGTCCAGCTCAATGTGCTCTACAAAAAAGCCTCTGCGACCATTAAGCTCCGCCTGACTAGATTTTTTTGCTAATTTGCATAATTTGAAAAACAGTAAAATGTCATAAACTTTTACAATTTTGATTCCATCAACACCAAATTTGGTACACGGCTTTGGGGGATGACAAGACACATTTCTATTACAAATGAGCCAGATTGGTCAAAAAACGTGGCCACCACGGACCAATGAATCTTCGCTGTGGGCGGAGCTTAGAATTGCTCTAGGGGTGGCTATTAACTAATATCTTGAGTGCCATGTTGATAGGTGAAAGTGGGCGTGGCCTATTCGTCATTAACCGTCATAATTTGCGTTTTATTAATTTATGACCAGCTGGAAGGACCTAGGGACATGAAACGTGGTACATGGACTATAAATGACATCCAAATACTGCTCAAAAACTTTGGTCCCAATCGGCCTTATGGGGGCGCTATAACATAGAGTGTAAAGCTTGAAAGGCTCTGCCCGCCGCACCACAAGTGTTATTGACTTGAAATTTTACACACACATCCTCCTGATAGTCCTCTACAAAAAAGCCTCTTGTACCATGAATGCCGCCCTTACCGAATTTTTGCTAATTTTAATAATGTTAAAAACAGTAAAATGAATAAGCTTTTGAAATATTTGTGCTATCAACACCAAACTTGGTATGAGGCATCGGGGGACCGAGACACTCATTTCTGTTATAAATGAGCAAGATCGGACGAAAAACACGGCTGCCGTCAAGCAAAGTGTCCTTGGAAAGGGCGGGGCTTAGCGAATATCAGCTGTAAAATGTTAACCGTTTTTCCAATCGTCACAAAACTGGGTAAATATCATCAGAAGGGGACCAAGAACACACCCAAAAAAAGATTTTGAGATTGGCACATAGGGGGCGCCACCGCCATTCCCAGATATTCCCTTTTTTTTTTCCCAAACCGTTTTCCCATTGAAAATGAATTACGGAATCTTCAAAAATCACAAAATTTCAAACGGTAACTACCGATTCACACTTTCAGCTAGAAACTCCATTCAGACTGGAAAATATTCAGCAATTCCTTGACTTTTTACATATGATTCAACTTTTCAATCCCATTCAAACTTTCCAAAATATTCAGCGTTTTCTGAAACTTGGTTATAATGGAAGTCAATGAGAAAATCCTTCAAACTCACTCATCTTCACCCACACTTCACGAACTCATACATTCACGTAGAAACTCCATTCCAACTCTGAAATGTTGACATTGCCATCGACTTTCAGTGACTGATTCATATTTTCCATATCTCTTTTAGTTTTTCTACACCAGCTGTTTAAAAATCATGAAATTTTCAGCCCTTCTCAGAATTTATAATGGGTGTGTATTGCGTGGAATGTTGAGAGTTAGAGTGGGTGATGTCATCGCTAGAGTGCACAGCACCTCTGAAATCATCAAGAAATTTTCTCTTAAACTCGCTGGTGCGGCCACATCATTCACTCTACATACACAAATTGTACACCAAATTGTAGGAAAAGCCGTTCCATTGAAGAAAATGGATTTAGGGTTTTGGCTGCAGGTGGTCTAAAAGGACATCAAGTCCAACCAACTGCCCCATTCACTCCCATGTTAAGTGAGAGCCCAAATTTCTGGAAGAAAGCAGACCATTCCACTTATGTCCATCATGGCTCTGGCCTCATTTTTCACACCACAGAAATGAAATTTACACCTTTGTGATCCGCATCCTGTCCTCTCGCTCACGGTGTGCTTTTTGTAGCTGTAGCGCTTACGGTTTTTCATTAAACAGTTGGAGTTTCAGAGGAACTTTTGGCTCAGTTTCTGCCTTTTCTTGGTGTATTTAAATTTGACTGTGCCATTGCCAACTGGTGATTGGCTGAATCAACTCCAGCCGTCCGGCCAATCGTCTGTGTGTCACAGCACAGTCAAATTTGAATATTTCAGCAACCTGACTTCTTTGCAGTTAAAGCCTCATCATACAGAGGTAATTACATATGTGTCAGTCTGCCTGTCTGGGTCTGTCTGTCTCTGTCTTTCTGTGTCCATCTTGGACATTTTAGACTGCAGTCTTTTTTAGCTGTTAAGTTAAGCTGTTTTTTCTATCTGTAAGTGGACATACACACAGACAGACAGATTCACACATACACAAACGCGCGACAGCACGTGAACATACACACATTCAGGCATGCACACACACACAGACACACAGTGATACATTTACTGCTATTAATAATTAGCATATTGGTATGGGGATACTAGTTGGCAGCGAGCATCAGGCACACTCAAAATTTCATGTGAAATTTTCTAGTTCATTCATTCACTCATTCATTCATTCTTGAAAATGAAAATTTCATTCATGAAAATTTCAAATGCTCTGCAGAGATCAGATGAAGGCCACAGGATTTGTTTAAAGCCAATTTCCCAATTGCGTAACTTATATCATCAGGCCTTATGACCACATTATCATGAGATACATCGCCAACAGTAAAAACATCACTTTTAATACAGTTAAAAAGCTCCATGTAATGTCTTCTCCATAATTCCATAATATTTACACTGCCACTTACCCCCTCCATACTGGAGGACAAAGGTATTTTACTATGATTCATAATCTTGACTTCATTCCAAAAATCATTAACATCATTTTGTTGCATCTTCCTAGCCAATGCATTTGCTCTCAGATGGAGTCTCTATGTGAAAGTATACCACAAATGTTGTTAGCATGTAGGCTAGCTGAAAACCCGATTTCAAGAAATGTGTGACTTGGAAAGAGTATGTATTGCTTGGAGCTTTCAGGGACAGAGTGGGGAACGTCTTGCACTACGGCAGATGAGGGTCACGGTGGGTGGTGAGGGTCACGGTGGCTGGTTTGGGGCGGAACAGGTTAGAACCTGCAGATTGCCGCTCGCAGCTATATTTTTATTTATGTATGCCTTTTTTACTTATTTATTTTAATACTGTACCTGAAGTTATATTTGGGCAAAAAGGAAAACATTTCTTAACCTTTGTCACTGTTTTTGTTTGTTTGTTTGAGATGATTATTGAAAAGCTGGTTGTATCTTGATTAAAATGTTCTAATAAAGCAAAGACAGAAAATATTGCAATATCTTGTGTGCTGTAAAGTGGTTTGAAAAAATGAAATCGGAATCGGCCAAAATCGGAGTCAGCCATCCAAACACTGCAAATCAGAAATCGGTATCGGCCCAAAAAATTGTAATCGGTGCAAGTCTAGTTATATTTTGTTTTAACTTTAAGTGAGTTGTTGCTAGATAATGTGCAGGGTTTACATTCATAGTGCATAGCACAATATGCCTCTCATTTCAGCTGAAATTTAATTAAAAATTAGATGTTACGTTAACTTTAAAGTGAATTGCTATCATTTTTGTCAGATAATCTGAAAGGTTCATTGTGCCCCACATTTTAGAGACATTTTTTTTTTTAAATTTTAGATGGTATTTTAGTGGTTAATTTTGGTTGCCATCATGTTCACATTCATACCGCATGGCGCAAGGTGTCTCATACTTCAGCGGCGTTTAAAATCTGACATGGTTGTTGAGGATTGTGATTGAAGGCTTCAAAGGGCTCGTAATGCACACAATATTTTTTTGGGACAATGCTTCAAATACTTAACAATAAATTGTGCTAAATTTTGGCTGTTTTATGAGTGTTTTCCCTTTTTCAGACTAGTCGACTAGTCTTAATCAAAATTTTCGTTTAGTCGACAGGGAAATTTGTCGCCAGGAACATCCCTAATTATTTATGAAACTGCTTTACAGGCTTTCTGTGATTTATGTTCATGGTTCAACCTCCGTTTTACATGAATTCTCATGTAAATTAGCATCATATCAGTTTGCTGATGCAGAGCAGCTGAGCAGACCTACATAGGCTAAATAAATTGTATCTGACTATGTGGTTAATATTTTCAGAGGAAAAAAAAAACACAAGACAGCTTTCATTAAAGATCAGTTGACCACAAGTCTCTGTGATGCTAAATACTTCAATAGTTAAAACAGTCCAATGTTAAAGTACAGTAGACTACATACAGTTCATAATACAGTTAAAATGGTCAAAAATGTGAATAATTGCGTTGCAAGATGATTTAAGGTGTGCCCCTAAATTTTCTGCTTGTGCTCCTAAAATTTCAGTTAGGGGCTACAGTGCTTCTACTAAAAAAAGTTAGTCTGGAGCCCTGTATTCAGGAGGTCCTTCTTCTTCTTCTTCTTATTATTATTATTATTTTATTATTTTTTTTTTTTTTTATTTGAAATGTAAGCCGCAAGTTTATTGTGCTAGGACTAATTTTACATAACTGTTAATTTGCAAATCAAGTTAAGTGTGTCAGAGATCCTCCTTTGAAAATTGACAATACATATTGTTGAAGTGATTTAGAAATAAACACTGTTGATCAGTCCCTCCAGGACCTCGCGCGCGGCCAAAAACCCTTGAATTTGCAGCCAATTTGTCCAAAAAAAAAAAAATGCAATTAAAAATTGCAGCATCTTTATGTGATTTTTTTGCAGGTAATGCGGCAGATGACAAAAATTGCGGCTAATGACAAAAGGTGAAAAAAATGTGATTTTTTTTTTTTTTTTTTTTTTTAATTACTGCTTCCAAAAAAAGTAAGTCATGTAACTTTTCACTCACTGAATATTGAGTTCTCTTCTTTAGTTTTATTTAATTAGTTTCAAAACATGGACTCCAATAATGTTGAAAAAAATCCTGAGTGAATATTGTCACTCTCAAACCACACAATGTGACTGTAAAACAACATGTAAGCTACATCTTCTGTAAACATAACATTTTAATACATTCAACACGTATTGTATGCATTTAAACAGTGCAAATTCTTATGTCAATACAGAGCGTTTCTCCATACTGCAATGCCATTAGGGCATTTGATGACGCGTCTGATGACGTTTCAAATGACGTCGTAAGCCGTTATCTTGCGCCGCAGAGCACTATGAGCCTCCGCCGTATTCCTGTCTGCGACCCCCGTTCAACCCACAACCGCCAGGATTCGCCTTTCCTTTCTGCTGCTGGTTGAAACGTAATAATAGGGGCGCCCCAGCACCCACTCCACTAACTTGACGCGGAAATGAGCGGTAGTCTAGAAAACTGGCTTTGTTTGTTGTTTTTTTGTTGTTTGTTGTTTGTTTTGGTTTTTTGGTTTTTTTGGAGGGCGCTTGTGTGCCTTCACATTAGATTGCGCCCTGGGCGGTCGCCCACATTGCCCATAGCAAAAACCGTCCCTGGTCCCTCTTCTCCGCCACACTTTGACTTATTCCCACCCAGCCGACAGTGGGACTTATATTCATTGTGCCGACAGTGGCTTGGAAAACCGCCCATAACCATGTCACACGGGGAAGAGGGAAGGTGGCCGGAGTTCCTCCAACATTTGCGGTTAGATTATCATATTTTTTATTGACAAAAATATAGGCTGCTTCAGGTGATTTTTTTATGTGAACATGTGCCCCTAAATATTTTTTACAGTTCGCACACACCTATTTTTAGTCGCAAATGCGAGTGAAACGCTCGCACTGTCGAGCCCTGTCCTCTTTTGATTGTTTCTTCTTTTCCATCATTCCATGCAGATAGCACTGTATATGTGATTGGCATCAGCTCCATCAAATCTGTGCGGGCCAAGCCTGGCCTCCTGCTGCAACCTGCAACAGATTGTTGTCACAGTGTGTAACAGGGATAAACTTCTCCCTCAGCAGTGGATTTTGGCCCACTTCATTGTCACAGGCAGACATATATAAGGTTTCTCCTTAAGCGCTTTAGGGCTTAAACTGGTTGTGTCCGAAAGCTTAAAGAGAGTACCTAGATCCATCTGCTCAATGTCCACCAATCCTACCATAAGAGAATTTTACACAACTTTTAGTTTCATTGACTTCTGGGTTGCCTTTTAGTGTTGACTGTGCATTGACTGCAGACCTGCCAACCTGTACGCATTTTGTGTACCAGGCACGCATTTTGACATCAAAGTACGCTGGTACGATTTGATGCTCCAAAAGTACGCATATCACTCGATCGCGCATTTCGCCGGTTTCAGTGTATTTGTCTATGCAAGATGTCACTCAAGTTGATACCCGGTGAATATAGGTGCGTAGGCGGAACGAAAAGATTTCGGCCAATCAGATTGCTGCATATTACGCCCTCTAGTGTGTTAACTCGTGTGTGTGTGTGTGTGTGTGTGTGTGTGTGTGTGTGTGTGTGTGTGTGTGCGCGCCCAACGGGGCCAAACTCCGCCGTGCGCGATACAGAGAGCAGGGGAGATTGTAAACGCGCAACCATGTAGAGACAGAAATGACATGCGGTCTGTAAATAAGATAAATAACATAAGGCTATTTAGTTTGTTAATAAAAGGACAATGTATAGACCTGTTCTATAGGAAAGGTTACCTTAAGTGACTTCTTTGTGATCTGGCACTATATAGAAAATAAAATTAAATAAAATTAACTTGACCTTCAAGGGGGGGCAGGGCGAGGTGCCCCCCTAATAAAATGGTAGGGCAAACACTGAAGTAAATAGTGTCAAAGTTGCCTGTCGTCGATACATTGCTGGTGAGAATTGTACCAAGGTAAGCAAATTGCAGACAAATTTACATTCAACTGTGTTATGAAACCATGTGCCCTGCCTGAATAACTATAACACACTTATGATAAAAAGACTTTTTGTTTGATGAGTCTGCTGAATTTCTATAAGAAAAAAACAAGGCAATAAGAAAAGAGTAGTTCTAATAGGTGTCGTACTACACAAGAACATGATGAGGAATGCTGATGTAATGCACTTGTCTATGATCTATTATCTATTTCTGTATGAAATTGCATGAAAATAGGATTTCGCCATGTGATGTTTTAAAATTTTCTCGGGGGAGAACCTCCCGAATCCCACTTGAAATCTTTCTTTTTGTCACAACAGGACATATTACTGTATTTTTTTAAGCAGATGATCAATGCTACCATCAGATTGATGAAATTGACCTTGATCTGTGCCATAAAACAAATATTGGGCGTCTATGGATGTATGTGGGGCTTAGGCCTATAGATATGAATATGTAAACGTACGCTCGTTTCTTCTGTTTGCCACATGTGCATATTGACTTTTATGGTAAAAAAAAAAAAAAAAAAAAGTGCCGCCATGTCCGCATATGTTCATGACCACGCACAAGTGTCTGGTAAGGTGGTACTGATAACCTTTCTTCAAGGTTGGCAGGTCTGTGACTGTAGTTTAGTTAGAGGTGTGATGAGCTCACTTTTAAAATACTGTCGGATTTGATCAAGATATTTTTTTCAAAAGGCTCAACCAAGACAAACATGGATGCTATGGGCTACTTGTTCTTTTTTCTAGTAGCTCACTGTGCTCCTGCTATTAAAGAAAAAATGTCTAGTAAACCCTCCTGAAATGTAGGGATCTGCCAGGATGTCATGAGTGAATTAGACTTTTATGATTCATGGTTGATATACATACTCTGTGTAAAAGAGAAGAATTGATGCAGAAGAGATTGTTACACAGAAGTAGTAGGCTACAGTGCGTCTTAACTGAGGTGTACCTTGAGATGCATGCAGCAGACTGATTTTTACATCTGATTTTTTTTTTTTCGTCTCCTGAAAATCAGAACAGAAAGCCTTCACAGACAAGATTTCTTCATTTTTCAGCAACTTTCAAGAAATCATTGTAGAGCATTCAAAGTGAAAGGTCACATAGAAATACAATCCAGGATTCCACTTTAAGAATTGGACAGCGGTATTACACCAATATACTGTGCAATAGCAGCACCATTGTTTTAACAATTAATCCATCATTTATTTGTCACATGGAATTATACAAAGTACCACACCAATGAAATGTGATCCCATCAGCTCCTTTAACTTGTGCGTTTAATTTTGTCCTTTTTTGTCTTCTTACAAAGTTGGCTGCTGCTTTATATTGTCCATGTTTCTGGTTGAGTCTGGTAATTTCTGGTTTCTATCCATACAGGCAGCACCGCTCTGCAGCTCCCTGTGAATAGCGTATAGCAGTGATCCTCAGCAGAACCAGGACAGCACCTCACATTCCCACCATTACACCATAGTCCTTATTCACCATAAATCACTCAGTTCCTCTCCTCCACTCCTCATAGTCCAGTGCTCTGTCAGATCGGCATATAGAAAAAGAGTCACCAGCCAAGTATGGTGAAATTATTTTTCAATGCCTGTACAATGGCTAGTCCACTTGGACCACTGTCCAAAGCCAACCACAAAAAGCACCACCAACATTTGCAAAATAAAGGCATAAATTATTACACATTCAGCAGAGCCGACAGAGAGGTGACAGTAAATATCCTTGCCTATGTAATATGGCGTAGTCATAGTTATGTTCTCCTTACAAAACAGGATGTCCTTTGACATTGTCATGCAATTTTAGCGTACAAAATTTGTTGGTATTTACTTTTTGAAGTTTGATACAGTAGCAATATAATTCCTACATGTTAGGGTAAACAAAAAGGTAAATATCAGTTTTCAGTTACATGAATTGTGAGTTGTCACATAAAATTTTATCAATTTTCTTGGTATACAAATTGCACCGTTTGTCAAAGTAATGTTTCCATTGCAACCTGGCAATTTCACAATTTTTATCATTATTAATGTCATTTCAACTAAAATGTTTCACAAGAGTGCCCTTGTCCTTGCAGCTGGACATGTAGGCAAAATAAATGAACAGCACATAAGCTTGCTTTTGAACAATCAGTGTTGTGTTTCTACTTTAAGACCACTGATGGAACTTGAAGCTTGCAGCAAATGAAAACATACTGTAACACACAGTTGGATGGGAAATTAGAAATCAGAGTCTGGACTCATGTCTTGCCAGATAAGGGAGGCTCTTCTTCCAGTAGCCTGCTGGGAAATCCCATCAAAGGAAATTCTCTTTTGTTACTCTCCTTCACAAGAAGTTTTACAAGAAAAAAACCTTTTCCTTTTGTCCAAAGACAGATCAGTGTCTCAGTTTAATATTCATCCATGGAAGTTGTCTTTAGGCTCTTGTGTTGTGGCAATGAGAGGCAGATTCCCTGCTTTTATGTCTCAGGGGAGAATGGGGCGGTAAGTGTTTACAGTGCCAACCACTTCTGCGCTGCATTATTGCAGCACAGCTCTGGAGAAGATCCACATAGCTCTTAAACTGTTTCAGTGCTTTAATTACCACAACAGTAATCAGCATCCTGCTGTCCACACAACCTCTCAAGCTCTGTCGACTGGCGTAGAGCAAGCACCTGAGAACAAAAGGGACAGAGAGATGTGCATGAAGCATTCATCTTTTCAAAGGCACTAGTTACAATTACATTGTATTTTTTACTGCTGTGTGTTTGTATCAATATGAATCATGCCAAGCTTCCCAGCCTCTGATAGATCAAAAGTTAGAGGCAGCCGGCCAGTGCGAAGGGGTCAGCAGGCATGCAGGGGAACAGAGCTGTTCACATAGCCTTTAACCGCTTCATGACTGGCCAACAAATTTTATTCCATCTCACTGGCTTTTGTTAGGCCTTTTTTTTTTTCTACAGGAAAAGAGGGATTTCCCAACTTTGTCCATCTGTAGTGTGTCAAGCCATGATTTTTTTATATCCACCATCTGTCCTCTAGAGTTCACTCAAAGTATAGTGCTTGTTTGGAAATGTTGTGTGCCAAACAATATTACTGTACACTGGGAAGAGAATTTCTTGCAGGGTATTGGTTCCTCAGGCACCAGACCTGAGTACAGCCCTGTATGTGTCCCTTTGGAGACCATCTGTTAAGGGTCAGAGCTTCAATCCAGTCCCACGCCCTTCTCCCCATCCATTCATCCATCTTTGGCCTGTTATTCCTATACCAGCCCCTCTTGGGATGAAATCTCAGACAGAGCTCCCCAGAGATTGCTCTGTAGAAAGGCCCTCCAGAGGAGAGATCTTAAAATGTCCTCTTTGGGAGATGTGGTGTAATGATTCTCCGAGGGCTTTTATCCTCCATCTAGTCTGTCTAATTACTGCCCTCCAGTAATAAGGCAGTTTTACTGCTTACAAACGCCAGTCACATGACAAACGACCATTCTGTTATAATATTAGTGTGGTTTACCATGTAGACTAGACCATTAGTTTGTCTTTCTGTGTTTCATCCTCACTATTTAGGCTGATTTAAAGTAGCTGAACTTTGTTTCTAGATTTATATGTGCTTGTTAGCTAATATACTAAGGTAGTTTCATGTGTTTAATTCAACATGATTACTCTTTTGTCAACATGAAAATATATGTCAGGAAAAGTGTCAGTGGGATATTTGTTGGATGTGTGGAGTGCCAGAGCACATCTGCATTCCATGAATCTATAAATAAATGGCTATTACTCCCCACAGTGACAAGCTTAGCAGCTAACCCAGCTGATTTGACCCATGTGCAGGTATTGTAGTTCGTCTGTTGCTCATCAAATGTACTTGTGCAATAAAGGACACTGCCATGTCAGAGATGGTCCCTGCAGTATCACTGCAGACCTGCAGGCTTTAATGTTGTATCTTGTTGAATTTTTGTGGGATTGTTAATAATAGCCTCGTTTTTAGTGTGCCCAACTACAATAGTGTTTCAGAGCTCCTCAGAAAGTGAAACTCTTGAACCTTTTCTGATTAATAGCAACTGTGGCCATAAATGACGATGTCAGTGGTATGTGTAAGAGTACAATTGACTCAGCAATGTCAGTAACACAGCTGTATCTATCTAAAGTTTGCTAACATAAGCCACCATAAGACCAAGTAAGGCTGAAGTAGCAAAACCCCCTGAGTATGTTGGACCTAGGATTAATGGCATATATTGTACAGAAGCCAAGAATGGCTGTCCTCCCAATTATTAATTTTAGGCCATTATCTTGAAATTAAAAGTTAATTATTTTGTTATCTCAAGAAAACAAGCCTTGAGGGAACAAGCTTTGTTATCTGAAGATAACAGTATAATTGCAAAAAGATTGTTGGCTCTTGTAAGGCTACTTATAATGTTTCTCATAGGCCAGGAGTGCCATGTCAGCATGCATAGATGGCATCCTGACAACTGTAGCAACTTTATTGAGATGAAAATGTTAGATCAGGGAGTACATATAATTGATAATATTGATCATACCAGATAGAAATGGTAAGGAAGTGCTAATGTGGTTTCCTCTCTTGTGCACAGAACGTATATTGTACTTACCTTTTATTAGTCAGAATTTGGCAGTACGTTGCACTGTGAGAGTAACATTGCACAGTAAGTAGGGATCCAAGAGGTTGGACATTCCTGTCAATAATAATTCGATTGTAATCACAAAGTTAATTGCTGAGATCTGTGAATGCAGTAACATCACAAAACAATATGTCAAGACTAGAAAAAAATGCACTCACTTTTAGCATTATCTCCACATCAGTTGGTTTAGATCATCTGGCTAAACTGTTGGCTTTTTAACAACCTGTCTGATAATCTCGCCTTGTCTAACTTCATCCTAGCAATGTGATTGTGTCCCTTAATCTCAGCAATTGTTTTGAGTACCATGTTATAACCAAAAGAAATGATGACCAAAACTATGCCATAAGACACAAAGTTGTTATAAGCCAAAAGTATCCTTTAATCTTTAGTGCCATAGAGCTTGTTGGACAAAGAAACCACCTTGTAATTCTTTCATTAAAGCTGTTGAACAAAATTACCTAATTTATGCAGATATACAGTACAGGCCAAAAGTTTGGACACACCTTCTCATTCAATGCGTTTTCTTTATTTTCATGACTATTTACATTGTAGATTCTCACTGAAGGCATCAAAACTATGAATGAACACATGTGGAGTTATGTACTTAACAAAAAAAGGTGAAATAACTGAAAACATGTTTTATATTCTAGTTTCTTCAAAATAGCCACCCTTTGCTCTGATTACTGCTTTGCACACTCTTGGCATTCTCTCCATGAGCTTCAAGAGGTAGTCACCTGAAATGGTTTCCACTTCACAGGTGTACCTTATCAGGGTTAATTAGTGGAATTTCTTGCTTTATCAATGGGGTTGGGACCATCAGTTGTGTTGTGCAGAAGTCAGGTTAATACACAGCCGACAGCCCTATTGGACAACTGTTAAAATTCATATTATGGCAAGAACCAACCAGCTAACTAAAGAAAAACGAGTGGCCATCATTACTTTAAGAAATGAAGGTCAGTCAGTCCGGAAAATTGCAAAAACTTTAAATGTGTCCCCAAGTGGAGTCGCAAAAACCATCAAGCGCTACAACGAAACTGGCACACATGAGGACCGACCCAGGAAAGGAAGACCAAGAGTCACCTCTGCTTCTGAGGATAAGTTCATCCGAGTCACCAGCCTCAGAAATCGCAAGTTAACAGCAGCTCAGATCAGAAACCAGATGAATGCCACACAGAGTTCTAGCAGCAGACCCATCTCTAGAACAACTGTTAAGAGGAGACTGCGCGAATCAGGCCTTCATGGTCAAATAGCTGCTAGGAAAGCACTGCTAAGGAGAGGCAACAAGCAGAAGAGATTTGTTTGGGCCAAGAAACACAAGGAATGGACATTAGACCAGTGGAAATCTGTGCTTTGGTCTGATGAGTCCAAATTTGAGATCTTTGGTTCCAACCGCCGTGTCTTTGTGAGACGCAGAAAAGGTGAACGGATGGATTCCACATGCCTGGTTCCCACTGTGAAGCATGGAGGAGGAGGTGTGATGGTGTGGGGGTGTTTTGCTGGTGACACTGTTGGGGATTTATTCAGGACCTGAACCCAATCGAGATGGTTTGGGGTGAGCTGGACCGCAGAGTGAAGGCAAAGGGGCCAACAAGTGTTAAACACCTCTGGGAACTCCTTCAAGACTGTTGGAAAACCATTTCAGGTGACTACCTCTTGAAGCTCATCGAGAGAATGCCAAGAGTGTGCAAAGCTGTAATCAGAGCAAAGGGTGGCTATTTTGAAGAAACTAGAATATAAAACATGTTTTCAGTTATTTCATCTTTTTTTGTTAAGTACATAACTCCACATGTGTTCATTCATAGTTTTGATGCCTTCAGTGAGAATCTACAATGTAAATAGTCATGAAAATAAAGAAAACGCATTGAATGAGAAGGTGTGTCCAAACTTTTGGCCTGTACTGTATTCTGGTAAACAAAGCACACAGAACATGGTCAGAAGTATTTACATACACATACAAGACTTAAAGATCTTTGTAAGATTTAGCTGGATTTAGTGGCATCTAGTGGTGAGGGTTGCAGATTGCAACCAGCACAAACTTCTCCCGGTTAGAATTTGTCAATAACCCCTTTTCCACCAACATTGCAGGAACTTTTATTACCAGGAATTTATTTAACTGGGTAAAAGAATTCCTTGTAATCTGTGTGGTTTGTGTTTCCACCGCACCTCAAAGTTCCAGAAAATGTATGCAAATCAGGCTGATGACATAGATGATTCAGTATGTGCCCTGTATTTAGCTCTGCCAGCATGTTGGCTGGTAACATGGTAACATTAGTGCTGGTGGAGAGAGGGGGGACTGTTTGTCTCAGCCAGAAGCTAAGTTTAAAAGTATTTTTAGGTAAGTGTCAAAACTAAGTTAGTCAACCTACAGACAGCTGTCATTTGAGCTTATTAGTAACAATTCACTATCAGCCGAACTAGCGTGCTGTCCTTGTGTAAGACATAATGTTAGTGTTGGTGGATGTGAGTGTGTGGACGGAGCATATTGAATATCGCTGTCTACATATTTACATGTTCATTCTTGCAGAACACATGTATTGATTAAGTATTGGTGTCTTACTTGCAAAGGTTTAATTTCACTTACAGTAATGAGTGTAGCTGCCGTCAACTCGAGTCATTTTCAAGTTATCTTTGCTTTGTTTCCACCGGGGCCCCTCAAGAATTCCGGGGAATCTGAAAAGTCCCACCCCCCTTTTAGGTACTTTTTTTCCCCGGGTAATTTCCGTGGAAACGCACTGAGGTTTTTCAAAATTTTGGGTAAATGATTAAAGTTCCTGCAGTGGAAAAGGGGCTATTGTTCATTGTTTATGAGGTTTTTACTGGGAGCTGAATTATGTGCAGGGGCCTCTTCCTTTTCAATGGACCCAGTAATTAAAACTAAAGATGCAAGATAATATGGGCATTGCATTGGTGTCGGCCAATATCGACTCAGAATCATCCGTCATGCTTTTTTTCTGATTTTGCACAATGAATGAATATTGCATACATTTTAAAGCATTCTATTTCATGTCTCCATTTGCTGCTGGTGGGCCATCACCATAAGAGAATGCATGCATAATTTGATGGTAATTCCACTACAGAGGAGACTTTATGATCACTAAAATTAGGTGGGGAAAAAAAGTGGATATATCCATATTGGTTGTCAGTTATCAACGTAGTTGTTTCTTATTTACATATTTGCTATTGGATATGGGCAAAAAAATCCAATGTCGTGCATCCCTAATTAATACCAGTAAAAACACTAAATAAATAATAATAACAATAATAATAATAATACATTGAATTTATATAGCGCTTTTCAGGATTATCAAAGACATTTAAAGCAACTCTTACCTTTCTTGCATTTCTTACAGCACTTTGAAAAAATTTGAACATCCACAACTCCCGCCTCCCTCCAAAGTACATGGAAGAGGAGAGCGAGTGTAACATTACAACCAAAACGCAGCCCCGGAGTTTTAAAACTCAACCGGAGTCAGTGATGACTGATGAGTTTTAGAATAAGGTTACAGTGCTAACGTTAGATAGTAGCGTTAACATTACTAGTAAGTGGAAATACACAAGGAAGATAACGTTAATGTGTCAGAGGCTATGCTACAGTAGGCTAACATTAGCCATTAGCAACTGGATGCTGTGTTGTCATGTACAACGTTATGGACTGAACTGAACTTCTTTATTTGTCATTTTTATGCGCAGCACAAAAACAAAATGACATTTCGCATACCCAAGCAAAAAGAAACAAAACATTTAAAAACAATTTGTGCAACATATAAGAAAGAACTTATAGTGCAATAGTAAGATGAAAAGGGTCGACATTTCACAATCAAAAACTCCACATCCTGAGAGCAGAACTGGGAGATCCTCTTCACATCACAGCACCATGAATTGTTTGTGTATATTGCCAGACCGCCACCGTAGAGCTTACCAGACGATGCAGCCTCCCTGTCTGCTCTATGTAGTGTTAGCCCCGTTAGCTCAACACCGGAGTCTGATATGTTACCATTCATCCGTGTCTCAATGAACACAAGGACGCAGCAGTCCCTCACTCCTCGGTGAATGGATCTCTACAGTCGGATGTAATCCATTTTCGTGTTCAGCGAGCAGACGTTCACCAGAACGATGCTGGGAATGGCTGGTTTGATGGGGTTAGCTCTTAGACTAGAGCTAACCCCTCCGTGCTTCCCCCGCTTCCGCGTCCTGTCACAGCGCTGCCAGCGTCTCCCCGTCGGGACAGCTCCAGGCGAAACCACGGTCATCTCAGGGCTACCTCTACGTAGCAGGCCAAGCTTGCTACACATCCTGAGCTCTCTTGGTTGTAGCGTTAGATCTCTGCAGCGGTTTCTAATGTCTGTTAGAAACTTGCAACTGTATTGGACTGAAGAATTTACTTCTTGTTGCACCGTGTCAATAGTTTTTATCCACAAGTGTCCCTGTTACTAGTTTATATCCACAAGCATCCCGGTTACTAGCCTGTTTGTTGTCTCACAAACTCTGGGGCGGAGGTGGGGGGAGAGATGTTATGCGAGCAGTTACGCCAGTCCAGTCAGAGGCCTCCACATGGGGAAGACCAGAGGTGGGTAGTAACTAGTTACATTTACTCAGTTACATTTACTTGAGTAACTTTTTGGATAAATTGTACTTTTCAGAGTAGTTTCAATGCAAAAATACTTTTTACTTTTACTTGAGTTATATCGTTTCAAAGCAACAATACTCTTACTTGAGTACAATATTTGGCTACTCTGCCCACCTCTGAGTACATAATTACATATATACAGTACAGGCCAAAAGTTTGGACACACCTTCTCATTCAATGCGTTTTCTTTATTTTCATGACTATTTACATTGTAGATTCTCACTGAAGGCATCAAAACTATGAATGAACACGTGGAGTTATGTACTTAACAAAAAAAGGTGAAATAACTGAAAACATGTTTTATATTCTAGTTTCTTCAAATTAGCCACCCTTTGCTCCGATTACTGCTTTGCACACTCTTGGCATTCTCTCGATGCCTTCACTCTGCGGTCCAGCTCACCCCAAACCATCTCAGTTGGGTTCAGGTCCAGTGACTGTGGAGGCCAGGTCATCTGCCGCAGCACTCCATCACTCTCCTTCTTGGTCAAATAGCCCTTACACAGCCTGGAGGTGTGTTTGGGGTCATTGTCCTGTTGAAAAATAAATGATCGTCCAACTAAACGCAAACCGGATGGGATGGCATGTCGCTGCAGGATGCTGTGGTAGCCATGCTGGTTCAGTGTGCCTTCAATTTTGAATAAATCCCCAACAGTGTCACCAGCAAAACACCCCCACACCATCACACCTCCTCCTCCATGCTTGAACTTATCCTCAGAAGCAGAGGTGACTCTTGGTCTTCCTTTCCTGGGTCGGTCCTCATGTGTGCCAGTTTCGTTGTAGCGCTTGATGGTTTTTGCGACTCCGCTTGGGGACACATTTAAAGTTTTTGCAATTTTCCGGACTGACTGACCTTCATTTCTTAAAGTAATGATGGCCACTTGTTTTTCTTTAGTTAGCTGGTTGGTTCTTGCCATAATATGAATTTTAACAGTTGTCCAATAGGGCTGTCGGCTGTGTATTAACCTGACTTCTGCACAACACAACTGATGGTCCCAACCCCATTGATAAAGCAAGAAATTCCACTAATTAACCCTGATAAGGCACACCTGTGAAGTGGAAACCATTTCAGGTGACTACCTCTTGAAGCTCATGGAGAGAATGCCAAGAGTGTGCAAAGCAGTAATCAGAGCAAAGGGTGGCTATTTTGAAGAAACTAGAATATAAAACATATTTTCAGTTATTTCACCTTTTTTGTTAAGTACATAACTCCACGTGTGTTCATTCATAGTTTTGATGCCTTCAGTGAGAATCTACAGTGTAAATAGTCATGAAAATAAAGAAAACGCATTGAATGAGAAGGTGTGTCCAAACTTTTGGCCTGTACTGTACATATATATATATATATATATATATATATATATATATATATGTACAGTATATATAAGAATATATTTGTGTTTCTTGTGCCTTGATTTATGTTATGTTTGTAAAGATTTAATTTATTTTTGTTTTAGTTAAAGGGGTATCGTTTAAAATACATGAATTTGCAGATTATTATTTTTGATTGATTGATTACATTCATGTTCTTATTTTACAAATAAATCAGACGTTAAGTAAAGTAAGTAAATTTTATTTATATAGCACTTCTCACAGAGAGGACTCACAAAGTGCTTCACAAGATAAAATACAAAAAATACAATAACAGAAACTAGGGATGGGCAACACAAGCAAAAACACTATTCGAAAATCGTGGCAAGTATTCGACAATTTTCCATTCATCTTTAAAGGCCCGAACATACTCGGGCGGAACGGACTCCACGGAGGTCCGCGCGGACTCAAAGCGGACGTCTGCAAGCCCTGTGCACGCACACCAGTGACTGCTCGGCATGTATTTTTCACATCGCGGGGATTTTTCACAGACATTTTTACAGGAAACTACAATGCGGAAGTGCGCTCGACTATGAAAGCCCGAATGACTGCGGACATACCTCACGGAGTAGTAGTCTCTGCATGTTTCTCCTGTTTGTAGAAGAGCATCTCACACCGCTGTAGCAATCCTAGACTGCCCTTGTGCGGTTAAGAGCTGAATTGCATGTCAAATAAAGGGGGGGGGGATGAGATGGCGAATAGTAAAAGTTGCATTAAAAAACTGATTTTTCAAAAATAAAACGACTATTTGAAAATTGAAAATCGTGACCCATCCCTAACACAAACAATGCAAAAAAACACAAAAACAAATAAAAAGTAAAGTGCAGAGAAATACAGAGATGATACAATGGACAATTAATGGAACGCATGCCTAAACAGATGTATTTTTAACTGCTTTTTAAAAATGTCCACGGAAGAGGCCGCTCTCAGCTCATGAGGTAGTGCATTCCACCATTTCGGTGCAACAGCCTTAAAGGCTCTATCACCTTTCGTCTTTAATCTTGTGTGAGGGACAGTAAGTAGGTAGCCTTCAGAGGACCGCAGTGACCTGACAGGACAGTGAAAGGACACCAGATCCATCAAGTATGCAGGTGCTTGACCATGGAGGGCTCTGTAAGTGATGGTTAGAATCTTGTGCTGGATCCTGAAATTAACAGGGAGCCAGTGCAGGGATGCCAGGACTGGAGTGATGTGAGTGAACTTATGAGATCTGGACAGAAGCCTGGCGGCAGCGTTCTGAACTAGTTGGAGGCGGTCTAATGAAGTTTTATTGAGACAGGTGAAAAGAAAATTACAGTAATCTAGACGTGAGGAAATAAAAGCATGGATGATCATTTCTAGCTCGGAATAAGTTCACATGCATCTGAGTTTGGAAATGTTTTTGAGGTAGAAAAAGCAGGAGCGAGTGACAGTTTTGATGTTGTCATCGAAGAGCATGGCCTGATCAAGTGTGACCCCAAGGTTTCTCAACTTGGGGCGCACATTTGCACTGAGGGACCCTAAGCAGCTGGCAACGTTAGATGCTGAGGCATCAGGTGCAAAAATTATAATCTCAGTTTTAGCTGCGTTTAACTGAAGGGAGTTAGAAGCCATCCAGTCCTTAATTACATTCATACAATCGTACAGTGAGTCAATTCCATCGGTCCTATCAGGGTTAAAAGAAAAATATAACTGGAGGTCATCTGCATACATATGGTATGAGATACCTTCAAAATTGCTGATGACATCTCTGAGAGGGAGCATGTACAGTGGTGGAAAGAAGTTTTCGGACACCCTTAAAATTTTACACAATCTCAAATATTATCATGAAATATTTGTGGAAAAATCTTTTTTGTGTTTCAAAAGTTGGGCTGCATTAGACAGATACAAACAAATACAAATTATATTTTTTTGTTTATTGTTTACAAGAAAAACTAACAAAACTAAATTCTTGACAGTTTCAATATGTCAGTTCTCAACATTGTCGGTATCAAAGTCAACAAATAACAGAGAATGTGTTCAAAACTGAACAAAAAATAAATAAACCATCACATCATCAAATTAATATTTAGTAGTCCTGCCATTGGCATGTAGTAGAGCTCTAATCCTGGCTGGCATGTTCCCCACGAGCCTTTCACACTGTTGAGGGGTAATCTTGTCCCATTCTTCTTGAATTACTGCTTTTAATTCTTCTAAATTCTTTGGTTTATGTTTTGAAACAGACCTTTTGATAATCCACCACAGATTTTCAATGGGGCTCATGTCCGGGGATTGAGCTGGCCACTCTAAGACCTGGATACTGTGCTCCTGCAGCCAAGTTCTACTGGCCTTGGATGTGTGGCAAGGGGCATTATCTTGTTGAAACATCCAGTTTTTACCTCGACGGAACAGTGCACGCGCAGAAGGGAGCATGTGGGTTTGGAGAATGGTACAATACTTGGTAGAGTTCAATGTGCCATCACAGACAGTGAGATGACCAACACCAGCAGCACTCATGCATCCCCAAACCATGATACTGCCTCCACCATTCTTGACAGTAGGTACTGTACATGCTGGAGATAATGCTTCGCCTGGCCTTCTGCGTACCCTCACATTAGTAGGAGAAAGATAAATCTGGAAACTGGACTCATCTGACCACAAAATCTTCTTCCAATTCCTGGCTGTCCAGTTCTTGTGTGCCTGGGCCCAACGACGCCGGGCTAACCTCTGTCTCTCATTGATCAGGGGCTTCTTGATAGCCTTGTAGGACCTTAAGCCATGATCTAAAAGTCGGCCACGTACAGTGCGGGTGGAACACTGGACACCAGTTTGGTTTGACCACTGCTGCTGAAGCTCCTGTGATGTCATTCGGCGGTTTTGCCTGCACATGCGAAGGATGCGGGTCATGATGCGGTCATTTCTTGCTGAAGAAACCCTTGATCCCAGATCCCTCATCTGAACCCAGATCTTGGTTTGTCTTCCAAGCTGTTGGTTCGTCTGTATTTCTGCAGAGTGTATCCAACTGCTGAAGGATCTGCACTTCCTGGCTATCTGCTGGCAGCTGTACCCTTCCTGGCTGAGAATCTTTATCTTCAGGTGTGTTTCCTGCGTTAGGTTCCTTGTTTTAGCCATTTTTGTGTCTGAAGAACTTTCAAATGTGCTGGCTTTATGTAGACATGAAGCTTGGCAACAAAAATTGTGTCTTTTAATAAAAACAATGACCTTCATCACTGGTACCAAAATGACCCAATACTCAAAATTTCTTTTGTATTTTTATGGAATCAATCAATTTTAAGTTTTTCATGGCTTTTTTAGGATTTATTTAGTATTTTGGCTGTGACTGTACCAAAAGAAATTGCACTTGAAGACCTAAGAGTGATTCTTAATGCAATATTTCACAAATGCATGGGGTGTCCGAAAACTTTTTTCCACCACTGTATAGCGTAAAGAGGATAGGCCCAAGCACTGAACCTTGGGGTACCCCGCAAGAAAGGGCGGCAAACTCTGATTTATGAGGGCCAACAGCCACAGAAAAGGATTAATCAGACAGATAGGATTTAAACCAATGAAGGGCGGTCCCTGAGATTCCTACCCTGTCCCTCAGCCTGTCTAAAAGGATGTGGTGATCAACATTGTCAAAGGCTGCACTGAGATCAAGCAGAACCAGGATAGTGGATTTACCGGCATCGAAGGCCATCATGATGTCATTGGAGACCCTGAGAAGATCAGTTTCTGTGGAATGTAACTGACAATAACCGAACTGAAATTTACCTAAGATATTGTAACTGTTCAACGCTGTCACTAACTGGTTTGCAACTACTTTTTCTAGAATCTTAGATACAAAGGGCAACTTGGAAATGGGCCGGTCGTTACTAAGAACATCGGGGTCCAGATTGGGCTTTTTGAGAAGCGGCTGAACAACCGCTTGCTTGAAATGGGATGGGACATGACCAGAAACCAGTGAGCTATTGATTATGGAGAGCAGAGATGGACCAATAGTGCTGAAAACATTTTTCAGCAAAGTTGTGGGCAGGATATCCAGCGGACTAGAAGAGATCTTCATAATGCACACAAGATCTGCTAAGTCTTGTAAGGAGACAGGTGAGAAATGGTCAGTAATTGACTGTTGTTTGGGAGGATCAGGAAGGGAGGAGGAGGAGGGTGTTATACTGGCCTTGACACTGGCAACCTTATTCACAAAATACATTAAAAAATTGCTACAGTCCTCATCAGAGGACACAGGTAGAGCAGGCGGTTGCGCACCAGTAATGCTACTTATAGTGTCAAAAATGACCCTGGGATTTCTCTTGTTGGAGATGATGAGATTTTTAAAATAAGAGGCTCTGGCCACCCTAACAACAGAATTGAATTCAGCTAACAGTTCTTTAAAATAAGGACGATGTACATGAAGCTTGGTTGATTTCCACAAGCGCTCAGCTCTCCGACATTTACGAAGGCAGCGGATGTCATTGTTCAGCCAGGGAGTGGGATTAGCTGCGGGGATAGTTCAAGGCTTTAAAGGAGCAATCTTATCAAGAATAGCAGAGCAGTGTGAGTTAAGTTAAAACTTGGGAGTCAACGTCAACATTAATACTAACAGGCTGCGCCACAAGTGAATGAGAATTTCTCAGCCAAGAGGTTATTTAACATACGGGTGAGTTTTGTACGCTTGCTGGTTGAACAATCAGAAATAATAGACAAATTAAACAGGATTTAGTTGTGATCAGTGACGGGCAGCTCCTCAGAGACGATACAATCAATGTCCAAACCAAGTGTAAAAACAAGGTCTAGCGTGTTTTCCTTAATGTGTGTCGGGCCATTGACATGTTGCACAAAATGAAAAGATTCGGTGAGATTTATAAAATTATTAGCAAAGGAGTTTGTGGTGTCATTTACAGGCACATTAAAATCTCCAAGCATTAAAATTCTTTGAAATTTAGTGATGGAAGCCAAAAAGTCACTGAATTCAGCCAGAAAGGTTTAGAAATAAGCAGTTCAAATGTGGTAAAAGTTCCACAATTCACTCTCCTCGAGGAGAAACTGTCTTTGTACAACAAAGCAAGGCCACCACCGCGGCCAGTGGTCCTTGGGGCACATATGAATGCGCAATCAGGCGGGCATAGCTCCTTCATGGACACATAATCTTCATCCCTTTGCCAGGTCTCGGTGAAAAACATGAAATCTAAATCTCTAGTGATGAAAAAATCATTCAGCGTGAATGATTTGTTATTGATCGAGCGAGCATTCAACAATGCCAGCTTAAGAGACTTGGGACCAGCTTTGCAGACAGATGATTGTGACAGTGGTTGCAAATACCGGAATTTGTGGGTTGTGTGGTTTTGACGTTTGTGATGTCTGTTGTTCATTACTACGGGTATGAAGGTGGGAGTTTGTGGGACAGTAGAGACTAGCCCAGTAGTTGGGGCAATAGGAAAGCAGGAGGGATTGTCTGTAGAGGTTAGTGGCAGCTGGAGCCTGTACAGAATGCTCCATAGAAGAAGAGGCAGGCACTGGGACGGGGGTGTGGCACTCAACAGTTACTCAGTACTTGAGTAGTTTTTTCACCAAATACTCTTTTACTCTTACTCAAGTAATTATTTGGATGACTACTTTTTACTTTTCCTTGAGTAATATTGTTCTAAAGTATCAGTACTCTTACTTGAGAACAATATTTGGCTACTCTACCCACCTCTGGGGAAGACATATATACATACATATATAACTTTTAAAAATGCTATGGGCAGCTCCCTGCACTTTTCATTTTCATCTGCTGTTCATTGTTGTACTCATTTACTGTTAAGTGTTTTACTTATTACAGTACTTTAAACCTCAGGGAGTACTTTTATATTTTTCCATTCATTTGTTTACTTGTTAAAGTTTTTTTTTTTTTTTCAAAGTGCTGCTGGCAACTCTCTGTACTGTTTCATTGGAAAAGTTCTCAGAATAAATATATGCTTAATTGCATTTGAATGTAGTTCTTTGTCAGTGTTTATTTTTTTAAATTCTGTGTCAACTATGATTTTTTACAGCGGACATATATGGATTGCAAATATCGGCTATCGGTATCTCTTTTTCATAATAATCGGTATCGGCATCAGCTCTGAAAAACCATATCGGTCGATCCCTAATCACAATGTGTGGACCCCAGGAAGATTTGCGGCTGCTGTGCAGCTGCTAATGGGGATCCAAATAAAATAAACAAATAAAATAAACAACAATAAGTCAATAACAGCATTAAATCACAATCGACAAAATTAAACAGTCTTGCTCAGCTTGTACAACTACAGTAAGGCTATGCCCAGTTGTTATGTTACCAATCCTTGATGGAGAGGAGTTGCTTTGTGTGGCTTTTGTTAGCCAGCAGTGGCTAGAAAGAACTTTGGTTCCAAATGTAGTCTTTGCTGTGTCCTTGTGTCGATGGTGCAGATACAAGGAGACCGTTCGCTGGGTATCCTTGCAGAGTTAGAAGTCTGGTGCTGACTCAGCTTGGTTCTCTTTGTTTTTGGTAAGTCAGTTGCAAACATTGTGTTTGGCACACTAATTTGTCTGGTCATCAGGTTCTGTGTCTGCTGGAAGCAGGCAGCAGTAAGAGCAGAGCTGCAGTTCCTGCTGTGAGCATGCAGAGGTGAGAAAATGGGAGCAGGGCTTAGCATGCTCTCCTGCCTAGGGTCACGGTCCAGGAGAAAGGGCAATGGAGAGTTGGCTTGTGTCATGTCACTGTGACAGTACTGCCCAATCAAGTTTGAAGACTGGTCTCTCTTAGGTGTGACAGTGAGGTGTCCTGTGGAGATGAGTCTCAAATGGCTGTCCTTTGTTTGATGAACAAAGAACATGCGTTCCTGGCCACCATTTCAGATGGCAAGACCCAGAGGAAAAGCCTTCACATGTCCAGCTTAGATCTGCATGAATCCCAACACTATGCAGATGTAAATGGCTCATTCTAAGGTAATTAAAACACAACAATTCTTATTTTAAGTTGAACACATACCTATTATATTATATCCCACTTCTGTCAATATTTCCCCCTAAATCCTACACACTGGACTTTTAAAGCTCCTTTCTAATGCTGTCAATAACAGTGGAAAAAACTGCACAGTTTCACATAAACTAAAAAGAATGATGGTCTAGCACTTGTATATCTAAATTCATTTGAGTTTTTTTGTGGACCATGTGTATTTTTAGAAGACTCGTCATACCATTTTAAAAAATAATCAGTAGTTTTCTAAGGTAGAATCAAGACTCCTTTTGGCTGAATGCTCCAGAAAAATCCACCCAGTCACTGTTTCTGCTCCATAGTTTCAGGCTTTGACCATGACCCTTCACATTAAGTATTTCATGTTGTTTTTCACTCTGAGCAGCCATTCTCCAGAGAGCTGCTTGTGTTGCACCACTTCTCTCTCCCCATTAGATCCTTAGCTGCAGGTGTATAGATCTGGCTTCAAGTCTTCACTCTGCATTTAATTTATTCCCTTTCCATTTTCCTCAAATGTCCAACAGTATTGTGCTGTGTCTTTTGTCTGAGTATTTTCCAGGGTCTTTCTTCCTTCCACACATGTGCCAACACAGGCTCATCGTACTTTTGACAAAGAGATTTTCTCTTTCTCACTCATTTTAAGGCAGGAGCCAGGTCTCTATTTTCATCAAGTAAATTTCTGTCATCTTTTTCCTCTATCTCTCCGAAGGGAACAGCAGCCATGGACTGAGGAAAAACGGCCTGGGTTTAGATTAATATCACAACTCAACAGGTGACCCTTGACCCCCCTCTCTCTCTCTTTCCCTCAGTCTATTGTTACCAAGCTTTATCACTCATTCACACAGAGGCCAAATATTCTGTTCTTTGTCTTTTTGCAATCTCTCTTGGCTACACTGTGTCCTGGTTTCTATCCTTTGTAAATCTCCATCTGATTTGTAACATTTCAGTAATCCCCTCTCTTCCCTTGAAGCACTGAGATAGAAGGGCACAAATCTCAGCTAATGGTTGATTTATTACATATATATATTATATTATATATATATATTTTTTTTTTCCTCTTTGTAGTTTTCCACTTATCGCTACAATTGGGTATTTCTGAAACATTAATCAATAGTTGCTCTCTTACTAATCCAGCTTTAGGACCCATGGTTCCTTCACAGTCTAACATCAAAGCTCCCTATTCACATTTTCTTACTTTCAGCCATTTTACATCCTTCTTCAAATGTTGTCTTTGTTAAGTTTTGTTTTTGAAAGTGGCTGTGTTGAAGTTCTCTGAATTCAGTACAAATACAATTAAGAGTTGACCATTGAGAGATCATGGGCAGTGCTATGGGTTCAACACAGAAAGGAGTTCTTATCCCCAAACTTAATTGTTCAGAATCACCATAAATATCTGCTTTGTTTTGAGAAGTTTAAAACAGCAACTGTACTTATTATAAGTGTGTCACTGGAGGCAATTTTAGGTGTTTCTTTTGTACAATTTATTCTTCAAAAGTGTGGGAAATGTGCTTATTTGTTGTCTTAGAATGAGTTAGATGACAAAAACATTCAATTCAATTTTACCTGTGTGGGTTCAATACAGAGTTAGCTTTGTGACATGTTTATCCTATCTTTGCATGAAACTGAATGCTGTTAGGTGTCTGTACATCCAGAGGTCTGCTGGGTTATGAGTTATGAATGTGTGTGAATCCAGAAGCTTCACTATATAAGGACAGCAGGACTTCTGAGATGCTGTGTGTGGTCATGGTGCTCAGCTGCAAGGAAATGGCTTCATTAAACCGATATGTTTTGATATATTTTAAATAGACACATGCAAACTGGATAATTGTAAGTTTCAGCAAAATAGTGCCAAATATAGTCTACACTCAATCAGCTGTATGGTTAAAGAGGAAGTAATTAAGACTGAATCTGACGACATATTTGATGCCAACATTTGGTGTTTGACAGGTTTTGAAACAAAATGTTTTTAAGGCTAGATATTCTGCCCCCAAACAACATGATGAGCCAGTTAAAACACATTGTATTTCATGCAAAAAATGCAAATCTCACGTCAGAGGGGTGTACCATGAAGCACGGTTAGTGGATCACCATAGTAACTTATGCTGCAGATCTAACCTGGTCAGAATTATTTTTTGTTGTGAGTTTCAGCGTGAAATCAGTTCAAAATTGCTTTCATAGCTTCTACCATCACTCTACTGTTAATGTCAGTCTATGAGTGATACACATTCTGAGCTGAAGGAATACGTTATAAATGCACTTTATCCAACTTGGTGAGCCATAATGTTATGTATACACCACTGATCAAAGCTGCGCAATTACAGGAGCGCTGACTGTGTACAACATTTAAATCTGCTCCATTAAGTTTACAGTTTCAGAGCTGTGCAATGTGCAGCTGTCAGAAATGAACCTAGTGGTAAACTAAATAGGCAGTATTAACTTGTGAATTCATACAATTAGTCACTTTCTGCCAGCATTCCTCTCTCACCTTAATTGAAGCAACAATGCTGCTTTTTGCCTTGATACTTTTTTAATATTCGTCAAAGGTGGAAGTAGGTGGCAAAAGATAAATCAATTTTATCAGAGTCAAATGCGCTGAGATAATCATTTGGCTCATTTTTTGTGAATGTGCACAAAGCGTGAAGAAGGAAGCCTGAGTTACAAAAGTAAGTTGATAGCCATCTTTGTGGTGCCTGTTTTCTCCGACTGAGGCAAAAAGAGCCTGACTCTGTTGAACCGGCTTTGTGGTACAGCCCTCGGGTTTCAACTCATGTACGCAAGTTTGATTCAGCGTGGACTGGTGGTGCATCGTAAATCTGGTTGAAGAATTGTTAGACCACATTCTGATCGGCATCCAAGCACCTGCAGCCATTGATTCATCACTTTAAAATGTATATCCTGTGAGAAAATATTAGATTTTGTAAAAGCATACATCAATGCACTCAATGCTTGCAGTTACCTGGCTCTGTGGGGCTGGCTCTGTGGGACTGGCTCTAGGCTGAGTGATGGCTGAACACTGCTGACGCCTCCTTCTGTTTTTGAAACTAACAAACCAAAGCATATCTAAGAATTTCATCAATTAAACATTATGAAAAAGAAATAGATTAATCCTGCAGCTGTGTCATTATTTAAATACTAGTAGCCTAGATGATTAAATGTTTATTGTCCAGCTCGGACACACGTCTGTGTCTCTTCCACCGCCCGTTATACCTGAAATGGAAGCAGACGCGATATCGCAGCCACATGCTCCTCGGTCTGGGTCATTTATAAGCTTTATATTAATATTATAATTAATATTACATAAAATATAGGCAAATATTATTAGTATATGTAGGCTTTAGGTCAATGCATGTCATAGATGTTTAAATAAGCCTAAATATTTAAATTTCAGCTAGAGTTTGACTGTCCACTGCAACGCTTTTGACCACAGCAGTGATTTCTTTCTGTACTGCATTTTTCTGACCTCCTTTGGTGCCACTTTTCAGGCTGCCAAATAGAACCAGTTGATAAAATTGGACTGGGGACATCAGCATTTCCATTTCCAGCTCAGTTAAGTTTCTCTTCTTGGCCGTGTTACGCGTCTTCATGTCATAAACTCTAGGGGCGAGGCCTCTAGACCATAGACTGTATATAAGGTTGACCACCACTGTGCAGACGTGAAGCTAAAATATCCTGGATATGGTTGCTGCCATCTTGCTCTGGTGATGTCATTCAGAGCCAGATTCTGAGCAGGTGCAATCTCTGTGGTATTAAGTCTCCTGTCCATATACCAATCCAACCAATCACAAGCAGCACCACTGAATGCAAGCTCACCATCCGGCACACACAGCTGTAAATCATGTTGTAAAATCCCTGTGGTTTGGCATTAAATTACTAAATTAAAACCAAACTTCCAAAAAAAACTGAACACTTGAACAAACAGCAGCATGATAAAAACTACCTTAAATGACAGAAACTATCTTTGGGGAAACTTTATTTCATGTGTGCTTTGAGTTTTTAGTCTGGCCCATGTCCCATCCACTAACATAGAGAGGGCAGGCCTTATGACCAATGCTGCAACCAGCCAATAGGGGACAATCAAGATGTTTAGACTTCAGTTTACGGGAGCTGTCATGTTACGTCATGTCGTCTATGGTCTAGACCAAGAATATATTGGGGTGGGAAATTTAAATACCTCCAGGGTCTCCAAATCTGAAGCCATGGATCTCTGCCGGAAAATGGTCTATTGCCATTTGGGTTGGGAGAGAGTTACTGCCCCAAGTGAAGGACTTCAAGTATCTCGGGTCTCATTTATGAGTGAGGGTAAAATGGAGCGTGAGATGGATTGGTGGTTTGGTATGGCATTCGCAGTGATGTGGGCGCTCCACCATACTATCATGGTGAAGACTGAGCTGAGCCTGGAAGGCAAAGCTGTCAATTAACTGGTCCAGCTATGTCCCAACCCTCACCAAAAGAATGAGATCGTAGATAGAAGTGGCCGAAATGAGATTCCTCTTTAGGGTAGCTGGATGCAGCCTTAGAAATAAGGTGAGGTGCTCAGACATTCAGAGGGAACTCAGAGTAGAGCCATTGCTCCTTCGCATCGAAAGGGGTCAATTGAGGTGGTTCGAGCATCTGATCAGAATGCCTCCTGGGCGCCTCCCGTTATAGGTGTTCCAGGCATGTCCAACTGGTGGGAGGCCCCGGGATCCAGAATACGCTGGAGGGATCAAATAACTCATCTTGCCTAGGAACACCTCGGGATCCTCCAGGAGGAGCTGGAAAGCATTGCTGTTGAGAGGGATGTCTGGAGTATTATGCTGCTGACCCGCAACCCGGCCTCATATAAGCAGTTGAAATCAGATGGATGGATATTTAAATAACGATTCTTTTCAGCTGCCACATGTATCAGTACCCGATCGTTCTTATACCGTGATCAGCAAGATAAGAACATTTCATGAATCACACATTAACTCCATCCTTCGATCATCTCTGTGCTTGGATCTGTTCAAGTTTCTACATAAGACTGACAAATGAGGACCATTGAATTGAAATTTGATTTGTATAAAACATACAGTGCCCTCCAAAAGTATTGGTACAGTGAGTCCAATTCCTTTACTTTTGTTGTAGACTGAAAACATTTGGTTTTGACATCAAAAGATGAATATGAGACAAGAGATCAACATTTCAACTTTTATTTCCAGGTATTTACATCTGGATCTGATACACAACTTAGAAGATAGCATTATTTGTAATGGAACACAAAATTTTTAGGTGAGCAAAAGTATTGGAACATATAAAAAATAGATTAAAGTGAATGAGACTTAATATTTAGTTGCAAATCCTTTGCTTTCAATAACTGCATCAAGCCTGTGACCCATTGACATCACCAAACTTTTGCATTCTTCTTTTGTGATGCTTTTCCAGGCTTTCACCGCAGCCTCTTTCAGTTGTTGTTTGTTTTGGGGGGTTACTCCCTTCAGTCTCCTCTTCAGCAGGTAAAATGCATGCTCTATTGGGTTTAAGTCTGGAGACTGACTTGGCCAGTCTAAAACCTTCCACTTCTTGCCCCTGATGAACTCTTTTGGCACTGTTTTGGCAGTGTGTTTTGGGTCGTTATCTTGCTGCATGATGAAGGATCTCCCAATCAGTTTGGTTGCATCTTTCTTTAAATCAGCAGACAAAATGTTTCTGTAGACTTCTGAGTTCATTTTGGTGCTGCCATCATGTGTTACATCATCAATGAAGATGAAAGAGCCCGTCCCAGAAGAAGCCATGCAAGCCCAACCCATGACATTACCTCCACCGTGTTTCACAGATGAGCTTGTATGTTTGGGATCATGAGCAGATCCTTTCTTTCTCCAAACTTTCGCCTTTCCGTCACTTTGGAAAAAGTTAATCTTTGTCTCATCAGTCCATAAAACTTTTCCCAGAATTTTTGAGGCTCATCTCTGTACCTTTTGGCAAATTCCAGCCTGGCCTTCCTATTCTTCTTGCTAATGAGTGGTTTGCATCTTCTGGTGTAGCCTCTGTACTTTTGTTCATGAAGTCTTCTGCGAACAGTAGATTGTGATACCTTCACTCCTGCCCTCTGGAGGTTGTTGCTGATGTCACTAACAGTTGTTTTAGGGTCTTTCTTTACAGCTCTCACAATGTTTGTGTCATCAACTGCTGATGTTTTCCTTGGTCTACCTGTTCGACGTCTGTTGCTTAGTACACAGTGGTTTCTTTCTTCTTCAGGACATTCCAAATGGTTGTACTGGCTATGGCCAATGTTTGTGCAATGGCTCTGATTGATTGTCCATCTTCTCTCAGATTCACAATTGCTTCTTTTTCACCCATAGACAGCTCTCTGGTTTTCAAGTTGGTTCCACCTCTAAATGCAGTCTGCACAAGCAAAAATCTATCATACCAAATCTGAAACTGAGCTCAGACATTCAGTGCTATTTATTGTTTGAATAATCAGTGTAATTGGGAGACACCTGGGCAACAAAACACACCTGTCAGTGACATGTTCCAATACTTTTGCTCTCATGAAAAATGGGTGGGTTCAAACAAAAGGTGTTATCTTCTAAGTTGTGTATCAGATCCAGATGTAAATACCAGGAAATAAAAGCTGAAATGTTGATCTCTTGTCCCATATTCATCTTTTGATGTCAAACCCAAATATTTTCAATCTACAACAAAAATAAAGAAATTGGCCTCACTGTTCCAATACTTTTGGAGGGCACTGTATTGACAGACTATTAAACACAATATTTGACATGTCATTACTGAAACAACTAGTGGTAAAATTCCAGGTAAAAGCTGTGAGAGCATTTTTTTTCCTGAACCTTTATAAGAGATAATTGATCTACGTTCCATGTTGGGAGGTTTTACAAATACTGCACAGTTGTCGGGTTCCCTATATTTCCCTCTATCAATGCAATTGGGAATAATAAACAACAGCATGTTTTCTGTGAGGTGCTTTAACGTTAACAGTATTTCATCATTGAGCCAAAAAGTGTTTTCCTGTCAGAATGATGGCCATTTAGTCCAGTGCTGTGAGGATGTTTATGAGGTAGGTCAGTGTGAGGCTGCAGATGAATGCAGCTTGTGTGGAGGCAGAGCAGAAAGCAGAATGACTCACTGACATTACAGCCCTGAGAAATCCTCTGCCTTTGTCCAAGGTGCTGGAACACCAGCATAATTTTCCTCTTCCTCCTCCTCTTCGTCCCACACAGAACCAACTCAGACTCTGCTCTTCACACAAGTACCATGAACCCAAACCCTCAGGATCCCTTTGGTATGAACCAGCAGATGGGTCGAGGTCCCCCCCAACGAAATGGTGAGAGTAACACACACAACCAGAACACGAGATACTCCCCTTCAAAGAGATCACTTTATCTATTTGTGTGTATGCTTGATTAGGATTAAATATGTTGTCATCCATGTCTTGCTAGAGATGGTCTTGTTTTTATGTGTCCTCAACTCTTCACCAGTTTATAGGGGCTTGTGCCTCAACTCCATCATCTTGACATCATTTGACCCATTCTGGCTTTTTAGAATTCATCAGAGATTTTTTTTTACATTTTACTCACTATTGTAACTGTACATTTTAAAATCTCTTTTGTAGACCTTTTAACCAATGATATACATGATATTAGAAATGCACCAATTTTGAAATTCTAGGCCAATACTGATGTTTTTATATTGATGCTGTTTATTTTGTTTTTGTCATTGTCTATTCCCCCCCTTGTGCCAGGGAAACTAATAAATCTACACTTTAAAAAAATGACTGAACTATTTTACAGTATCCTGATTAAGCCCTTTATTACCCCACCGTTGAATGAGCACAGACTTAATCATAGAGATTTATGAAAACAACTTTTAATATAAGCTTTCACATGGAAATTTGTCCCACTCTAATATCTGTTTTATATTGTTGTGAAACATCAACAAATTTCTATTATCATAGTTATAGTTTCCTTCACCAAGTACTAATTTCTACTGAATAGAGCTTGAAAACATCACAGTGTAACTCTTAACTAGCTCTCCTCCTGCTGATTTCAACACAGGTTTGTTTTTTCACAATGAAGCGTTATCAGGGAGACAATAGGCTGTAACCTCTGATGCAACGATTGTGAGTTTACTGCATTCTTATGTCTCAAGGAACATCTCTGTTCATCCCAAAGACATATTTAATTGCTGCCAGGAGGACTGGACGTCAGTTGTTTGTAGCTCTCTCATTACACAACACCGAGATCACAGAGCCCGTCTGCCAAAAAATCACTGTATTCTCCTTGTACCTGCTCATTCATTCAAGTTTTTGACTGTTAGTTTTAGAGCCCTGCTTTTTAGCCTGCGACACAACCGAAAAACATCAGCCACTGCCATTGTTGAATATCATCCTATTTGCTGATAGGTTGATGGCAGTCAACAAGGCAAGTATTGGCTGATAGTGATGTTCAGCTGATAAATGGGTGCATCCCTATGAATTTCTAATTGGACTTGATTTGGGTAAAGTGCAGCATGTGCTGCTGACCTGATGTGACATAAAGCTGTGTTGTTTCATAGAGTAAGTGTGAAAGATCCTGAGGAGTAGAGCTGACAGGATCTATTAACAAATGAAAGGCAGGTGGAATATTCACAGTATGACATGCACACCTCCAACAAGGGCAGGAAGCAGACTAGAGATTCTAATAAAGATCCACTTGTCTATTTAGACATCACCTCAAACACTGACTCGGTGCATTATACTTTGTGGAAGAGGTGCAGCTTTGTAAGAGAAGAGCTCCATGTGATTGAAGCACAGAGTCAACATGTTTTTAACTGGACACCCTCGTAGTCACATGCAGTGTGAAGGCTGCTCCTTTGCTGGGCCCATGTTGTAGTAACAGTGCTAGTGCATGGTGTTTGTTTCTGTTCTGCTGGTCATTTATTAACAGAGAACACAGTCCATCCATCCAGCTGCTTTTCAGTCTTGTAAGCCACTCTGGGCTCAGTTACACAAATCGCCATCAGGCCTTTGTTGGTTTAAAATGTTCTGTTTCTGCTTTTGTAGTTGAATTGTTATTGGTCCAAGAAAAAAAATAAGATCCAAGTCCAAGAAATTGTCCTCCTCCCTCACTATGCCTCTCTCCTGAGCTTTTCCATCGGAGTGTCCAGTGTGTTTTTGACAGCATTTGTCTGATCTCAGCACTGATAAAGTATTAAGTGGATGAGAGAAGTGCTCCTGCAGTGGAGTACTTCTCACTGTGTTTAGCCAACAAGTTAAAAACAGGATATTGCTATAGGACCTGGGCCAAGAATGAGTCTTGCATACAAACAGAATAAACACAGAGTGTTATACATTTTTTAAACCAAAAATGTTGGGAACAATACTGGACATCACACAGAGGCATCAAAAATGTAGGAAATCTACTAGGCGGGGATACTATTTGTTGGAAATATATATAGAACAATACTATGTTTAACACGGCAGCACCATTTGTTGGGACTTAAGCCTTAACACTTAACAATTAGATTTTAAGTTCAAAGCAGTTGGGTTCAGTAATTTATTCATTCACATGTCCTTGTATGTTTTATTCATTTGATCGAGACCTACAAGATGTCAGCATGGTACAGCTTATGTACATTAGTTTTATTCCAAATTACAGTCATTACAGTTGGAAAAAAACTGTGTTTGTATAGTTTTCTAATTCATTGCATTTTAAATAAACCCACTGGCCCTCATTTATCAAATGAACGTACGCCAGAATAGAGTGTGTACGCTCATTTCCACGCCAACTTCGGCATTTATCAATTTGGATGTGAGCATAGGGTACAATCAAATCTCAGGCCAGGTCTCAGCTCGTGTACGCAAGTTTTAAATCGGTGTGGACTTGCAGTGTAGTGTGTGGCTGTGTCGGATGATTGTTATTAGATCATACTAATGCAGTGTTGATGTTAATAATAATAATAATGATAAAGCATATACAGCCACATATTCACTTAAAAATATGTAGCCTATGTTGTAAGATTAATTCCCCTTTCATTTTGAGACAGCCTACTTGTCAGACCAGACTACAGGTGACATAGGCCTAATTACAAGCAATTTAATTAATTTAAAGCGATGGCTAACCATTTGAGGCCCCAGCGCAGCCAGACGAGCCCATGCCTGGAGAGCCCTGTCTGGCACAGCCCCACCTGAGAGCTGTAAGGAGGAGACAGGACATCATTCAGCGCTTCTAAAATGTAAAGTATGAAATACTTATGTCCAACAAGTAAACTATTCAGTACAAGAAAAACACTGCACAACAATGAGTGATTTATTTTATTTATTTGATACTCTTTTGAGGTTTTCATTCATCTCTTTTAATGTCTCATTTATTGCTACCTGACACTGATTTATTTCTGCCATCGACCAACAGATTTTTGCCTGTTTTTCCAGGACTTCTGTAGTCAGGATCCAGGGTCATGGTGGTGGACCAGCGTGGGGGGCGGAGGACACAGGCGCTTTGTGCAGCTGAGGGCCCAACACTGGTACCTGGCTCTTCGTCTGAGAAAAATGAAAAAAAAAAAAGTGTTATTTTGTGAAATTCTACATCTCAAGGAGCTATCCTAATAAATTGAAAACAGTCAAATAAACTCTGCAGATGTGTATTTCTTATGAATGGGGCACATTTTAATATTTACCATTATCTAGCTTAGCCACAGGTGGCGCATCAGTGTCTCCTCCGCCACTTATGCCTGAATTCGAAGGAGACCAAATAAGCGCTGCCACTCGCTCCTCAATCTGGGTCAGTGCCAGGCTGGGGTCCGGCTGGCCTCCTCCAGTCTGGGTGCTGCTGCGCTTAAGGGCAGCAACACGTCTTTTGGTGGCGATTTTCAGATCTGACCAGTTTTTCTTGACCTAATTGTAAAGGTAAAATTGCAATAAGCTTTTATATATTTTATATGACTTGTGCAATATCACGGCTGTACAAATTAAATATTCAAACCTCAGCTGGAGTTCCCTTGTCAACCCCAACGCTGTTGACTGCAGCAGTGATTTCTTTCCACACTGCTGCCTTCTGACTTCCTTTGAAGCCACTTTTTAGGCTTCCAGACAGAGCTAATTTGTTTCTCTGGACTTCTGACGTTATGGTCTCGATTTTGTCGTCTGAGAAGTTTCTCTTCTTGCTCGATTTCTGCATCTCTGTGTTGTCAACTCTAGCGGCAAGCCCTCTAAAGCGTGAATATATAGGGGCGTGGTATTCAAATTACGATTGTTTTCAGCCACCACATTTATCAACATCCGATTATTTGTACGCCGTGATTGACGCGATATGAACGTTTCATGAATCACACGTGCAACCTGGCATAAGGTGACTTCTCCTTCTGGATCTGCACCTGTTTCTACGCTGTTTGATAAATGAGGACCACTGTGATTAAACAGTGCTGAGTGCATTTTTTCAGTAACTACAGAATGCTCTTGTCTGGTTTATTTCAGATTTACTGTATGCCTCATAATGAATCTAATAGAACACTTGGTTGAATTTGTGTTTTTCAGTGTCAAATGCTCAAGGACGGCAACATTTGTGCTATCGTCTATGTTGCTGATTAAAGCTAGTAATTAATTACAAATTCGAGCAAAGCCATCAATGTGTTCATATATTGCACAATGAAAAGAGGTAGTTGAATTTCCAATGTAACATACTGTAAGTTAAGTAACAAGTATAAAATAGTACTGTACATATAATAATATAAGATAAGAGATAAGATAAGATACACCTTCATTGATCCCACAATTGAGAAATTCCAGTCTTACAGCAGTCACGGGGAAAGAGTCAGATTGAAGATTTCAAAATTTAAAAACTTAAAAAACTAGGCATGCAAAAAAAAAAAAAAAAGGTACAAAAAAATACAAGAGACAGCAATAAATAATAATAATAATAATAATAATAATGAGCAGTGGATAAAAAGTGAGCAGTGGATTAAAGTGAATTCAAATAAACACAAGAAGTTTGTGCTCTAAAAAAAATAAAAATAAAATAAATAAATAAATAAAAAAAAAGGGGATCAGCACTCAGTGAATAAACTCCTAAGCCCTACGACAAGCTGGACTTCATCCGACTGACTCAACTGACTTCTTAGGAAGTACTGATCAATGCGGCTACTCTGCCCTTTCTTTGCCACACACTTTTTCTTTCCCTGATGAGTTCTGAGGCCTTTCACTGATGTTACTTTCTGCCAGCCGCAAGGACAAACCTGAAGCATCTTGTTCTCAACTGTGCTACTTTTATCCTCTACAGATGCGCTCACCTTGCCCTGAGTGCTGCTAATTCTAGCACTGGTGGATAGGTCCGTGCCCCTATCCTTCACTGAGTCACAGATCCAAGTCATAGTCGTGTCTGTTCCAATGTCTGTTACCGTGTAATCCACCTGTGAGCCATCTTCCACCCCTGCTCTCGCTGACTCTTGGGGTATTTTTCCTATGTTGTAGCTAATTTTTGGTTGTAGTAAGGCTGCTAGGCCTCACCACTGCTACCATGGGTTGCTAACCCATGCCAGCACTATTGGGGTCTTTTCCCTCCTGTCAGCTGTCTTTCCAAGCGGTCACATGGTCTTTCCCTTGTTGTCAGCTGCCCTGTTCACAGCAGTCACTAGCTGGGCTAGTTCTGAATTCAAATAAACACAAGAAGTTTGTGCTCTAAAAATAAATAAATAAATAAATAAATAAATAAAAGGGATCAGCACTCAGTGAATAACCTCCTAAGCCCTACGACAAGCTATTATGGCAAGGCTTAACTATACAGACCAGTGAGCAGTGATAACAAACATGTCTTTGGGGTCATCGGGTGGGAACCTCCTTTCACCGGTGTTTCGTCTAGTTGGTCCCACGACACCTCCAGGAGGCTAGACAGTGATCTCTGGCGTCCCAGAGACACTCCCCTAATGCCAGGTCTCACTGCTCCCCACACTAACCGAACAACCTCCTTTACCTTACCTATACTACCACAGAGGAGGTAGACCCAGGGAAGGAAGCCTTGTTGGGCTATCACACTCCCCCGCCGGGTTAGGCTGTACAGTCTACCTCCCCAAGACGAGCCCTCACAACAATGACACCTCCAGGAGGCTAGACAGTGATCTCAGCCCAAACAGCACTGCCACCTTCAACCAAACCCAGGCTCCGTTTATGCGAGCTCCAGGCAGAAGCAATGCTGATACTACCTTTACTAGCACATTCACCATACTCTATTTCACACGCTACATAGCATAACTACAATGTAAGCTAAAGTTAAAGGAGATAAATGAACTCACAGGATCAGCAAACACACTCACTTTGCAGCATGGTCTCAAGCAAAATGGATTCAGATAGGCCACTCCCACACTTAAATAACCTTCCTCTTCCTGGATTTCCTCCTTACTTACGCATGGCTTTCTCAGCCCAAACAGCACTGCCATCTTCAACCAAACCCAGGCTCCATACATGCGAGCTCCAGGCAGAAGCAATGCTGATACTAGCTTTCCTGTCACATTCACCACACTCTATTTCACACACTACATAGCATAACTACAATATAAGCTAAAGTTAAAGGAGCTAACTGGACTTACAGGATCAGCAAGCACACTCACCTTGCCGCATGGCCTCAAACAAAATGGATTCCAATAGGCCACTCCCACACTTAAATACTTCCTCTTCCTGGATTTCTCCTGACAGGAAGTGGATCTCTCCACCTGATCTCAAGGAGTTATGTGCCCTGCTTAGTAGTTCCCCCTGCTGGCCCCCAGCTGACATTATGGTGTCCCTAAAGTGTCCATGGTGCAGTTTTTTTGTGAGCAGTGCTGGTTATGTAGCCTGACAGCAGCAGACAGGAAGGACCTGCGATAGCGTTCCTTCACGCACTTTGGGTGAAATCAGTCTATCACTGAAGTAGCTCTCCAGAGCTTTTATCTCCTCCTGCAGAGGATGGAAGTCTTTAGTCCTCAGAGATGACAGCTTGGCTGTCATCCTCCTTTCTCCCACCACCTGCACAGAGTCCAGAGAGCATCCCAGGACAGAGCTGGCCTTCTTGATCAGCTTGTCCAGTCTCTTCCTACCTGCAACCGAGACGCTGCTGCCCCAGCAGACCACTCCGTAGAAGATGGCTGATGCCACCACACTGTCAAGGAAGGTCTTCAGGAGCACCCCCTGCACTCCAAAAGACCTGAGCCGCCTCAGCAGGTAGAGTCTGCTTTGGCCTTTCCTGCACAGTGCTGTTATGTGATTAGTCCAGTTTATTGTTAAGACGAACACCCAGGTACTTACAAGATGTCACCATCTCAATGTCCTTTCCCTGGATGTTCACCAGTGTTGGGGGGAGGAGTCTGCACCTGTGGAAATCCACCACCAGCCCACAAGTCCAAATGTAGTGTATAGCTTACAGCATGGAGCAGTCTCCACTCAGTCAAGTCCACATCCTAGTACGGGCGAAGGAATAAAAGCTGCTTTTACAATTTAAGAGGACCTATTATGCTTTTTGGGGTTCCCCCTTCTTTAGTGTGTTATATAATATTTTTCTACCTCTATAATGTCTGCTGAGTGAAAAAAAAAAAAAAAAAAAAAAAAAGTCCAGGCTAAAGGGAGCTCTCTCTCCCCACAGACACAGAGCTCCTCAGCTGCCTGAAACGGCTCACTCTACTTCTTCCCTTTACTTCTGTGAATTTATTGGCTCACAATGTAACACATTAGCTATGCACACAGCACCTGCCTGCAGACTACTGAGCCACACCCACAAACAAACCTGCTTCAAGCAGAGCCAGAGCAGAGGCTGCAGAGAGTTTGAACTGTTGAGGAGCTGCCAAAAATTGCCCTTGTTTGGACTGCACAAGGAAGAAGGAACAAAGAAGAAGTGGTTGGAATTTATTAGAGATACAATTCCTCCACAATACAACCATGACACCTTATTGTGTTCCCTCTATTTTCCTGAGGACTGCTTCACAAACTGACAACAGTTTACAGCTGGATTTTCACAGTGGTTACTGCTGAAAGATGAGGCAGTTCCCACTCTGTTGGGCAAATCTGGCGACCTGTAAGTATGCTTTATGAGTTGTGAATTTGTTGTGTAAAAAAACTAGGAAGCTGCTACCGAGCGTTTAAGTGTGGAGTAGATGGCTGTAGGAGCTAACGTTACATGTAATTTTTAGCTCTGCATTGAATCGACGCATAGGTTACGACGTAGGCTCCATGTCGATTTGGAGTCTAAGTCGTAACCTATGCTGTAACCTAACATGCACCTCCCCAGAACTGTAACTACGCATCACAGTGACGCAGACCTCTTGTCTGTCGCTGTATACTGACACCATTTCCCTCAGGGGAAACGGAGTTTGTATTTACTTTTAGAAGAAACAATAAATTGTGAAGACAGTAAGGCCTCCACTAAAATAGCATTTTAAGTCTTGTGTGTGATTTATCCTTCAGGGATTTATCCAGGTTTCATTTGAGAAGAGGGTAAGATCGCCGGCTGCTAGGCTAATCAATACAATGTAAAATGCCATAGGCTTGTGTTAATAACATTAGCATGTTGTATTTGTTTAAAAAACGTGTTTAGTACAGGACCGTTGTTTTGTCAGTGAACATTGTGAGTTGTTATGGAGCCAAACTGTGTGCCGTTACCTTTGTTAAATGCTGCCGTTGTCCCTGGTTTTATAAAGGAAAAGGAAAAGATCGCTAGTTGCTAGGCTAATTTATACAATGTAAAATGCCATAGGCTTATGCTAATAAGGTTAGCATGTTGTATTTGTGGGGAAAATGTGTCCAGATTAACACAAATGTTCATCTGTGAATGCTGCGAGTTGTAGTGAAGCCAATTGGTGTACTTGTTTTTCAGATTGTCTCTATTAAGCCATAATTAATGTGTGTTTTGGGTGTGTTTTGAATCAACTAAACTGAACAGCACTTTACAGAAACCTCTGCAGCCGACTAGTGTTTTGGAGTTGTAACTGCAGAGTGACACAGATACACCACCGCACAAGTAAAAATGCTCACAACGGCAAAGGCGACGTGTGTAGGCTACACACGTAGGGTCTCCGCACAACCATAAATCCCCTTTTAGGCTGTACACCCAGTGCTTAGCTGTAGGCCTCGGCTGACTGGCTAACCAAAGCTATTGTTTTAAAATGCTTTGCTACTCAGCTTACAGTAAGTTACACTGCTAGCTGGGTGCTCTCAGTAAGATGAATGTAACAACTGAATTGTGGAGAAACTAACAGAGCTAAGATGTACAACATGCCCATATTGACAAAAGTTTCAACATTTGTGCGATGCCTGATCTAAGCAGCTAGCTGCCACTAGCTCGAGCAGTTAGCTGACAGCAGGGGAACTGCCCATTGGTCCGACAGCCCATTGTTCCGACCATATTAAACCCATTGTTCCGAAGTCCCATTGTTCCGAAATCATCATGATGCCCTGTGGTTAAGGTCTGGTTAGGTTTAGGCACAAAAACCACTTGGTTAGGGTCAGGAAAAGATCATGGTGTGGGTTAAAATGAAAAAGAAAGTGAAAACACATAAGCTGTGAGCCTGCTTTGCCTCAAGCCTTTCCCAGCTGACCCAGGGCCGGTCACGGCCCACCATCAAGGTAGAAATACGCCCGCCAGGAGCCGTTCAGCACCGCAGACAGTTGAACTAATGGGATGTCAGACCAGTGGGCTGTCGGACCAATGACATGGACCCGACAGCACAGCAGCAGTCAGGCCTGGGATCGAGTTAAGACCTGCATTTATTTGTCAAAATGTGTGGCTGCACGGGTTTGATTATGAATCAGCTTTTAATATACGTTTTATGGAAAATGTACAACGTGGTTTTTTTTTACTTGGAGCTCTGTTACATGGAGGCCGTTCACAGTATTGTTGAGTTACATAGCTGGGGAGGAATATATGTTATGAAGGGAGTGTGTGTCTCTGTCTCTACATACATTTGAATACGTTTGTTTGGTCTGCTAATTTTACAGGGGACAACACCGTTCAGCACTTTAGATGTTGACTGTTTTCACTTGGTGCAATATCAGTTTAAGTTACTTAATTTTTCCATTGTCTTTTAGAGTACATCACAGCAGGGCCCTGGTGACCAACACCTCTCCACTATAGCCAGATTCCAGGATGTAGGATGTAGGATGCCAAATGGACCCTCCACAAACCTTCGCAGTTGGCACACACAGTCTGTGGCATCTCAGAAGATGGTAGTGATCAGCACACAGCTGTACAGGGTTACTCTGAGGGAGTAGCCCAAGAAACAAAGGTATGTAACACAGAAATTATGTGTTTTTGTGTTTGAGATACAGTACCTGAAACACAGTACAAGTCAACCTCAACTTAGGTTGACTTGGGTGAGATAGAGGGAGAAACATAAAAAGAGCTAGTAGACCCTTATGACTCAACATGTAACCCTGGCGACTCTGTTATTACAGAGATATCTGCGATTCCATAAGTTTCATATTTTTTGTATAGCTGTTAGCAGAGTTTTTAAAAAATGTTGGAAAAGTAAAGCAACGTATTCTTTTAGTTTAGTTTTACCCTAAGCAAAGGCTGTAAAAACAGACTCTACATACAGTAATTTGTAAATAATTGTATTTTTATTACCAACATAGGGTAAAATATATGAAATAGCTGTGGCAAAACTTGAAATATATACAAGAAAGGTGGATTCAGGGAAGCACTAAATTTCAAATAAATACTTAAATGCAAAATTTTACAGACTGTAGATGACCTGATGAAGCACATCTTTGTGGAGGTGTTTGAGAACCCAGTGCCATTTGCAGAGGAGATGAAGAAAATCCCCATCCCAAAGGACCTGGCATCCCATGCACTTCTCTCACTTCAGCCAAGGGGCAGCTATAAACCAGCGCAGTGACCAGCAGGATCAGGTTTCTTCTGGCATATCCGGAGTACAACACAGGATGGGATGGACACCTAAATGGAAAGAATTGGACACTATTAGTAGGGTTGGGTACCGAAAGTCAGTGCTTATATGGAACCGGTACCTATACAACCGATACCTACCGGACCGAAACAAAACGCATTACGGTGCCTCCATTCGGTGCTTTTTTTTTAATGCTGTGTCTCCCTCTATTGTACGCTACACGTAACAGAATCATTCATTCATTCATTCATTCGTTAATTTGTTGAGTGTATATTATTATTTAAAGGCACGCTAAGCACCATTGGGCGTCACTTCTGTTTACGTTCAACAATGTTATCAAACACAACGGAGCTAGCTTTTAAAACTGTTAATAGATTTCATATACCTATTTATTTCTAGGTATTTCTAATTTGCCTCAGCAATAAATAAATAAAAACATTGTTTTTATTATAATTTAAAACTGTTATACAAAATTCCCACACACTTGTGAAAGGTGGCCCATTTGTGCCTCTTTTCAACTTCCATAAAAAAACTCATATTTTGAGGTATCAGTTCAGGCACCGTTTAAGCTCCAGTACCGTTTTAAAAGTATTGGTTCAGCACCGGTATCGGAAAAAACCCAAATGATGCCCAACCCTAACTATTAGTATTGCAGATAAAATGCTGTTGTGTTTATATTTATGTATCTGTTTATTGCATATTATTTACTAAGTTTTTTGTAGTTTTAATTTTTTATATTTGCTAATATTTTATTTATTTATTTAAAAATAAAATTCTTTTGACAATAGACTTGTTTGTCATTTCTTTAATAGTGGGTTTTTTGGTATAATGAAACCTTAGTGTTCAGAAATGAGTTTACACAGTTGTATCTCATTACATGTCATAAAAACTCACTCTTCTTCAGTTCTAAAACTTGTGTGATGTGAATGGAGAATGTGTTAGTAGCAAAATTTATAATAAATTTGTTAATCATAAGTGCTAATATCATAGGCAACTGGACTTGCTTGCGTTTGTTGGAGATGTTTCGCCTCTCATCCAAGAAGCTTCTTCAGTTCTAAATGACTGGTACGAAGTTGCAGGCTTTAAACCCTGTGTGGGTGGGAACCCTTGCAGAGTCGTAGGGGTCACATGAGCTCTTAGTTTCAGAGTCGTTAAGGTCACAATGTGAGTCGTTGACCCACCTGGCCACCATGTGAGTCGTTAAGGTCACAATGTGAGTCTTTGCCCCACCTGTCCACCATATGAGTCGTTAGGGTCAGGTGGGACCAGGGGTGAATGGGTGTGAAGTCGTCTGGGGAGGGATCCCAAGACTGCATTGTAGGTGGGGGATAAGTAGTGTAATGACCCAAAACACATCTAGTAGATGACAACTGCCTTGCTGAGGAAGCTGAAGGTGAAGGTGATGGACTGGCCAAGTATGTATCCAGCCCTAAACTCACCTGTGCACCTGTGGGGCATTCTCAAGCTGAAGGTGGAGGAGCGCAAGGTGTCTTGACATCCATCTGCTCCATGATGTCATCATGGAGGAGTGGGAGAGGATTCCTGAAGTAACCTGTGAGCTCTGGTGAATTCCATGCCCAAAAGGGTTAAGGCAGTGCTAGATAATAATGGCTGGCACACAAAATATTGACACTTCAGGCACAATTTGGACATGTTCACTGTGGGGTGTACTCACTTATGTTGCCAGCTGTTTAGATATTGATGGCAGGTGTCGCAAGTTTTGAGGGAGCGTGCAATTGGCATGCTGACTGCAGGAATGTCCACCAGAGCTGTTGCCCGTGAACTGAATGTTCATTTTTCTACCATAAGCCGTCTCCAAAGGCATTTCAGACAATATGGCAGTACATCCAACCACAGACCACGTGTAACCACACCAGCCCAGGAACTCCACATCCAGCATGTTCACCTCCAAGATCGGGTGAGACCAGCCACCCAGACAGCTGCTGCAACAATTGGTTTGCATAACCAAAGAATTTCTGCACAAACTGTCAGAAACCGTCTCAGGGAGGCTCATCTGCATGCTCGTCGTCCTCATCGGGGTCTTGACCTGACTGCAGTTTGTCGTCGTAACCGACTTGAGTGGGCAAGCGCTCACATTCGATGGCGTCTGGCACGTTGGAGAGGTGTTCTCTTCACAGATGAATCCCGGTTTTCACTGTTTAGGGCAGATGGCAGACAGCGTGTGTGGCGTCGTGTGGGTGAGCGGTTTGCTGATGTCAACGTGGTGGATCGAGTGGCCCATGGTGGCAGTGGGGTTATGGTATGGGCAGGCGTATGTTATGGACAGCGAACACAGGTGCATTTTATTGATGGCATTTGAATGCACAGAGATGCCTGACGAGATCCTGAGGCCCATTGTTGTGCCATTCATCCACGACCATCAACCCATGTTGCGGCATGATAATGCACGGCCCCATGTTGCAAGGATCTGTACACAATTCTTGGAAGCTGAAAACATCCCAGTTCTTGCATGGCCAGCATACTCACCGGACATGTCACCCATTGAGCGTGTTTGGGATGCTCTGGATCGGTGTATATGACAGCGTGTTCCAGTTCCTGCCAATATCTAGCAACTTCGCACAGCCATTGAAGAGGAGTAGACCAACATTCCACAGGCCACAATCAAAAATCTGATCAACTCTATGCAAAGGAGATGTGTTGCACTGCGTGAGGCAAATGGTGGTCACGCCAGATACTGACTGGTTTTCTGACCCCCCCAAATAAAGCAAAACTGCACATTTCAGAGTGGCCTTTTATTGTAGCCAACCAAAGGCACACCTGTGCAATATTCATGCTGTCTAATCAACATCTTGATATGCCACACCTGTGAGGAGGGATGGATTATCTCAGCAAAGGAGAAGTGCTCACTAACACAGATTTAGACAGATTTGTGAACAACATTTGTGAGAAATGGTCTTTTGTGTATATAGAAAATGTTCAGCTCATGACAAATGGGAGCAAAAACAAGTGTTGCATTTATATTTTTGTTCAGTATATATATGTACATGTATATGTGTAGGCTATATATATGTGTGTGTGTGTGTGTGTGTGTGTGTGTGTCTGTATATATATATATATATATATATATATATATATATATATACACTGTATATACTGTATTTCCTCATTATCGGTGACACAGAGGAAAGTCTGCACCCCATGTATCGTCCACGGAACGACAAGACAGCACACCAACATTTTCAGAACAAAATAAAACAGGCTGCAGTGAGAGTCTCTCTCTCTCCATGGGATATTTAAATATAGGGGGTTTGCCTTCTCAGGCAAGCTCGGGGGTTTAGTTTTGCCTTAGCCCAACATTATGCAATGCTTTTTTTTTTTCTCTGAGTGAGGATTAGAATATATGCAGTTCAGATGATCCGGCCGAAATTAATGCATATAAACGCTTCAAGGTCCACTTACTACTAAAGGTTTCAGTGGGTTTTGAGTGGTGTTAAGCCCTGGCTGATTTAAGAAGCAATTAAGAATTACAGCTATGAGTCACAGTGCCAGGGTGTAAACACTTAGAGCAGAGGAGTAGCCTACAGCTAGTCTTTTTGGTGTGATCTCTTTTCTGCCAATTGTTGTCAGTGGAAAAGGAGCAGCATCAGTGGTAGAAAAAATAATCTAATGTTACCTCTATAGCTGAAAGACCTCTGATTACTATGAAGCTCCAACACTTAACACCCATACTGAATACATTGCATGGTGAAAGTGATCCAACTAGGGACATGAACCAGCCATTTTCTATCCCAGTTGTCCTGTTTCTGCTCCAGTTATGCCTCTGCGAGCAGCAGCAAGTAGACACTTTGGAGGGGGGAATGTAATGATGCCGGACTGTTGTATTGCCTCATTGTCCCATCTGCTCTTGCAGCTGAAAAGCTGCCCCTCAAAATGAAAGAGCCTCAGAGAGAATGAGAGCATGGAAGGACAAGTAATGGGTGGGCAGTAGTTCAAAGGCTAATGCAAGAGAAGCTGAGTTGAAGTCTGTGAGCTGAGGAGACTTGAAGTAGGTATCAAAAGAAACAAAAAATATTTTCCAAATAAGTAACAGAGTGCGCTGGAAGCATTGTCGCTAAACACAAGAGAACACATGCGGAATACAGAAGTTAAAGGGTGGGGTGGGGGGGGGGGGGGAGAGTTGAGAAAAACAACGGCTCTCCCTTCAGTCTTTGAACCCTCCACCCAACCTCTCTTCCTCCGGTCCTCATCTCTGTGACTGATAACATGATGCCAGATGCCCAGCTTTTGTGTTTATGAAACTACACAGTAATTTCAATGTTTATTCCAAAGGGCCTGTTCCTGTCAGAGCGACTGATTATTGTGCCAGACATGCCAGGATGAGTCAAACAGCTGGTTAATATTGAATATACTTTAATGTTCCTCTGCTTTTGTTTTTTTTTTGTTTTTTTTTTTAATTTGTTTTCCCTTCCCTGTTTGTTTCTCATCGAGGCTGGCATGCAGCTAGTGTAAATGAAGCAGAGGTGGATAGCTCTGGAAATGGTGAGTTGAACATTATCTCAGTAATGGATAGTTAATATATACGGTATTAGTTTGTGTATATAACACATTTAATTCAATTGTACCTTCGTCTTTGCAGTCTTCTCCTTCCCCACCCTGACTAACGAGGAGAATCTAATTGGTGTCAGTAAGCCCCTTCCCAAACAGCTGTGGGAGGCCAAGAAGGTGACACTGTGACACTCACTTAATACTTATGACATCAGCGTCTGCTTGATACTTTTTGTGTTGTTTGACAGATTATTATCCTAGCATTTACTTCTCTCATACCTGGATGCATTGTTGATGCTATTTTATTCACTGCTCTGTTTTATACCATCACTCACTACTCTTTATAGAGTATCAAATATACTCGATGTATCGCAGCTTGTTCCACATGCAGTGTATAAAATCACTTTTTTTCTTTAAGCCACCTGCATGACACACTTCTTCATTGCGGTTCTCTCGCGCTCTCCTCCACACACACACACACACACAAAGAAAGATTCAAAAACATGATGTGTCACACAGACACTCCTCCGCTCATTCAGATCATTTCTCCTGAGCGACAATGTGTAAGCAAGGCGAAGCACATTTCTTATCTACAGGGCTCCAGACCACTAAGGATACTATTTTGTCATATTTTGCAACCATAGAGCACTACTGCAACTTGCAAATATTATTAACTAAGGATGTCCCAATTTTTTTTGCATCGGATCCAATACCGAGTCCTTTATTTTGAAACCAAGTCCGATACAGAGTCAGATCCGATACTTTGCAAAGCATTAAGAAGGAAAAAAAAAAGAATGCTTCCAAGTTGTCCCATAAGGTTTGTTTTTTATTTAAATAGTATCCAAAAAGCTTATCGGTGGTTCAGCAGCACAAAATGTAAACAAATTCAATATCTTCTTCTTGTCTTCCACAAACAAAATAGGCCGATATCTTTTGTAGCAGTTTGACACATGAAACAAATATATTTCTTTTACTCAGTCAAACCCCACAAAGAAATCATAAAACCCATAAAACAGGACCCTTAACACCAAAATTAAATTGTTTTTACCTGGTTTCTGTAGAACAAAAGAATTATACTCAATTTTCAAAAATACAAATACAACTGTAATCACTTTCAAGAAAGTATATATTTTTTTGTTCAATCCAGTTCAAACAAAAAACTCCACTCTGGGATTTCCAAATAACATATCACAGTTCAATTCAGTTCAATCCACACAGTTTGCTAAACAAAAGAAAACTCCACCCCAGGTTTTCTCGTAAACAAGGAAGTAAAGAAAATCCACTGTTCGCTCTGACTCAGTTCAGTTTCAAAACAGTAAATCAACTGACCCGAAGGTTCCAAGTAAGGAATAATGAAACAAAAAGTAACCCCCGGCTTTTGCCAACTCACGGGACCGTGGGTGAATGCCATAATGCTTGATATCCGTGGCGGGGAATCTGAGGTG